>NC_046662.1:145479624-145499388 GCF_010883055.1 Belonocnema kinseyi
ATCAAAAAGCATGAAAGAGGGAGCTCTTCTTAATATTTAGACACCAAAATCATGTCGATACACCTTACCGACTGCGAGTAAAGCCACCCACGCTTTAACTTGGCAGACTGTATTGCTATTAAAACGCTGTAAAGAAAAGACTCTTGGCACTTGTCTTTATCATGCGTTTCTTTCAAAATTTCCGGTAAATTTTTCTTTCGTATCCCATCTTGTTTTCGCACAATATGTGCATAATAATTTTTGAGTAACAAAAAATTGTTTCTTGCCTGCAGACAATTTTCTCATGAAATGCGACACAAGTTTTAAAAGTTCAGATACTCATAACTCTAAAAAAAATTGTGTCAAATCGTATTCATCCTGCATGATTTGAAATCAATTCAGGCAAATTACACAAAATATGTGTAAATAATGTGTATATTTTACATAATTTTTCCAACTGTATGTATTTATCGCAATACTTCGTTATTAAAATAATTAGTTTCCGGCAAGCAAAAAGATGTTTTTTTCTTATCATTATACAATTCGATATTATGTATGACATACTTATTTTTTATTTTTATTTACTTTTTATATTATTTCTTTACATTAAATATTCAATTTTATATCTCATATATTTATTTTTATATTTATTCATTATTTTCTAATTTTTCATTTGCTATTTCATCTATATCATTCATAATTAAGCTTTTTTTTATCGCTTATGAATATTTCTGTGTTTCTTGTTCAAATTTCCTACGCAGAATTTTCAATTCAAGATGGCCGACCTCTCCTGTAACTTCTGATCAGCCCCATGCATCGCCCCCACTTTTCTGTTATCTTACGATCCGGAGGGGAATGGCTAGTTAAACTAATCTAACAGATGGCGCCACAAAAAGTAGGTCTGTCTTTTTCATTGAATTGCATTAAGAAAAAGCAAAAATAATAAAAAACTTGATGCTGTTTGCAAATAAACAAAAAAAAATAGATGAAAAAATAAGTCTAACTATAACTAATTATTAAAAAAAAGAAAAAGTCATGAAAATGTGTAGTTTAATATGAATAACATTTAATTTTGAGATACATTTTGAAAGCAGTTCGAACTTTATATTTTTATGATTTATTTTGCTCATATTATTGATTTTATTATTTCTTTAAGTTAAAAAATTAATTTTTGTTAAAATTATAAATGTAGCTGATGAAAAAATTAATAATATTAAAGACCTCAATGACAAAAATATTTAAAACATATACATGATCAGAAGAATTAATACAAAAAATATGACGTATATCGTATATTGAGGAAATAATTTGATAAAAACTCAATGTAAAGACTAATAAATGAGAAAGTGGATTTAATATTATTTAATATAATGTACATATTTATTTAAATTGAACCGAATATCATATATACATTTATACAGTGCGATCATTTATTTGTTGCTTAATCTTGAAAGCTTTTTTCTCGCTGCATTCAACCCCTAATAATTTTATTGAAAAAAATTAATTTAAAGGAGATTTTAAATTAAATACTTAATTATATTATTGCAAACCTCATTTCTAAAATGAATAAACTATAAAACTCTATAAACAAACGTACCGTACTAATGACGGACAGCAGGAAGAAATTCACTTTTTCCTTTCAGCTTGACGGTCCGAACTTTTGTCTTCTCTATTTGTTTATTAATAATCTTTCTACTCAAAGCATGGAAAACTGAAATTGTGTGCATAACAATGTTTTACGCTTTGATAACTAATCAGGAAAACTTTATATTGTCTTAAATTAATGTTTCGGGAATCATAAAATACAAATAATTTGTTTATCATTCCATTCATTTGTTGCAAACAAATTTGATAAACAAATTAACAAATAGTCTTATTATCGGTAACAATTTTTGGTGCTAAAAGTGCTTCACATTAATGTAGGAATGACATTTAATAACAAAAATAATTTAAAAGTTTATAATAACTATTGTTATAAACAATTCTTGTGGCAAAATATTATAATTTGAGATTTTTCAAATTATTATTTCTTTCAAGTGCCAGGAAGAATTCAGGTATTCCTAAAACAATAAATATTTAATAATATTTGATGAAATATAACAATTTAAATTTTTGTAAATACATAGATAAAGAAATTAAAAATTTTGGTCCTTTCGCATAGAATTTTTGTTTACACTGGAAATATTTTAAGCTGTTGGGCGAATAACTGCTAGTCACAAAAATATTTGAGAAGTTAACAATAACCATTGTTATCAATAATTTTCGTGACAAAATATTCAAATGTAAGGTTTTATCAAAATTTTAATTTTATTTAATCGCTACAATGGCTACGGATATTCCTAAACAATGTATCTTTGATCATGTCTAGTGGAATATAACAACTCAATTCACTCAATACAAAATCTTTTGATAATAACCCACCCACTTGGCCATCAAAGAAAATTTAAATTTGATAAAACCTTAAGTTTAAATGTGTTGTCACACGAATTGCTGAAAACAGTGATTATTATTAACTCTTCTAATATTTTTGTGACTAGCAGTAATTCGTCCAATAGCTTAAAACATTTACAGTGCTGAAAGTCGTTCTGGCCATTGAAGGAAATTACAATTTGAAAATTCTTAAATTCTAATATTTTGACACAAAAATTGTTTATCACAATGGTTATTATAAACTTTTAAATTATTTGGGTTATTAAATGTCATTCCTACATTAATGGGAAGCAGTTTTAGCAAAAAAAAAAATTATTTCACCGATAATAAGACTTTGTTCATACTTTGACTGGAAAAATTATTAATAAAAAAATAGAGAAGACAAAACTTCGAATAGTGAAGATCTATAGAATTTAATGATCTTTAATCTTAAACAGAAAAATTCAAAATCGCAAGAAAATTGAAGTTTTTGGACATTTTTGAATGAAAAAAGTGCATTTCCTCCAACTGCGTGCGTCATGAGTACAGTAAGTTTGTTTATAGATTTTAATAGCTTATAGTCTGTTTATTTTAGAAATAAGGTTTGCAATAATATAATTAATTATTTAATTCAAAACCTGCTTTAAATTTAAATTTT
The DNA here is from genome assembly GCF_010883055.1 of Belonocnema kinseyi. Taxonomy (NCBI): domain Eukaryota; kingdom Metazoa; phylum Arthropoda; class Insecta; order Hymenoptera; family Cynipidae; genus Belonocnema; species Belonocnema kinseyi. The sequence goes on from NC_046662.1 coordinate 145,482,671, forward strand.
CAAATAAAATTATTAGGGGCTGAATGCAGCGAGAAAAAAGGTTTCAAGATTAAGCAACAAATAAATTATTGAACTGTATAAATGTATATATGACGTTTGGTTCAATTTAAATAAATATATACATTATATTAAATAATATTAAATCCATTTTCTCATTTATCATTCGTGTCATTGACTTGTTACTAAATGATTCCCCCAAATTATTTGATTTGAAACTTGATTTCCTCAAACATTTTAATTACAATAACTACTACTTTTTAACAATGTTTCATTCAAAACTTGAAATTATTAAGATTTTAAAGGTACAAAGATTCTTTTCTTCGCAACTTAAGTTGTAGTCTTCACATATTATAATTATTATTATATTTATATTGGATATAAGTAATATATTTTTATGAATTCTTCTGATTATGTATATGTTTTAAATATTTTTGTCGTTGAGGTTTTAAATATTATTAATTTTTTCATTAGCTACATTAATAATTTCAACAATAAATAATTTTTTAAAACTAGAACAAATAATAAAATCAATAATATCAGCAAAATAAATCATAGAAATATGAAGTTCGAACTGCTTTCAAAATGTATCACAAAATTAAATTTTATTCATATTAAACTACATATCTTTATAACTTTTTCTTTTTTGAAATAATTAGTAATAGCTAATATTATTTTTTCATTTATTATTTTTTTGTTCATTTGCAAACAGCATCAAGTTTTTAATTATTTTTGCTTTTTCTTAATGCGATTCAATGAAAAAGACAGACCTACTTTTTGTGGTGCCATCTGTTGGCTCAGTTTGACTGACATTTCCCTTCCGGATCGTAAGAAAACTACTACTGCATACCCATACACGATCGTGGCAGGGGGCTGCTTCTGACCAATCACTGTGCGATAGTTAGGGAGCATGTGGCTAGACACCTCTTATTCTTATGTTCATGGTCTAGCCACGTAGAAATAAAAAAGCGAATCAGTCAGGACCAACCACTTGATTTCTCCATCTTGGATAAGTAAGGCGGCAAATGTAAGGGATTTTAAAATGTAAAATGTAAGAATAAAAATTTCTTGTTATTTTGAAGTGTAGAAATATTTTAATCCTACTAAAATGTATGGCAATAATGTTGAAAATCGATGAAGTGAATTAAGGATTAACTATAATTTTAGATTATGTGTTTCATAACCTATTACCGCGTACAAAAAGTGACATATGTGTGTCAAATAAAATGAAGTTGAACTCAAGTGGGGAAGTTTTGAATAAATAAAATTATATAGTGCAGTGTCTACGACATGAAAAATAATAATTATTATGTTTAATTTATTCAAAAATACTTATCCATAATTTAGAGGAAAATGTGATTCAAAGATATTAAATAATTAATTATAATTATCTATATTCTTGCTCATTACTGGTTTTTACAATTTGTGTTACGTTCGTAATATAGTTAATATATGAAGGGTAAAAAGGGATAAGGTGGCAAGTGACAATTTTTTGCAAGTTGAATTTTTTTTTCAAAATACTCAAAAATTCAAATACACATAGAGGTAAAAGGATCTGGTTTCAAAATCGTATTTTTAAGTTAGATTCTTATGTACATTAAAAATAAATACTTTTATCATCAAACTATTTCTTACGACATGCACCAAAACATTCCAGGGTGTCTCATCATTTAAAAAGTGATAATTATTTAACAAATTTTAAGATGATTTTCAGAGGCCATAAAATTCTAACCTCAAAAGTAAAACTCAATTTGTGCTGAAGAGAATGACTTTTTTATCAAACTTTTTTTCTGTGTAATGAGTAACTCAACGCATCTCCGGTATGGATCGTACATTTATTTTTAATTTTGTATATTATTTATTATCACTATCTCAAGCCCAGTAAGACAGTTTTCAAACAAATGTTAAAGAAAATGCTTATCAGTATTATTTACTAACTTAAATTCTTGCCCGAATATAATTTATTTCCTTTTCAGTGTTATAATATACCCGTTACAAGTTTTTTTTGGAATTCATTCTTTTAGCATTGTATATATTATATTATGTGATATTATATTACGACATTATGTGTGCTACGTGTCAAACTTAAACTGCGCGGTCATACTAACAAGATGGTGGAATTAAGAGGTTGCATGACTTGAACGAAACGGAGCCCTCAAGTGGCTAGACCATGTATTTCTTAGATCATGGTGACGAGTATATAACGGGAACTCTGGAAGCAGGAAAAATTTTTGTGTTCTGGTAATTAACCTCTTGTTAGTGTGTTAATATAAAGGAAGGTTATTGCTTATATATAATTTTGTCGTTAGTTATCCTTGTACTTTTAAATAAGGGTGAGTATGAGGTAGATGTAAATTTAATGTTAAGAAAAAAATTCTTACAACAGCAGCTTTTTTCTAATTTTAAATGTGAATAAAATCGTACACATAACCTCCAAATTCAATACTCTTTCAACTGCACGGTAAACAATATTTTTTGTAATTTTACCATTTTCAGAGAGGGACGTAATATTCACTACTACAAAAGAAGTAAGGTTTCACGAAAATGAAAAAATTCTTTTAGGTTCCTAGAAATAATTATAATAATTTTTTATTTCGAAAAATTCATTTTAGGAGATTATTTTAATGCATTTCAAAACATTACAAAAGATTAAAAAAATTGTCAACGAATCTGAAAAATTTTAAAGGCAATTTTTCTTTTAATTTTGAAGAATTAAAAAATAAATCAGGAAAGATTTCAATCATTTCTAAAGGTTAGAAGAGTAGAAGGCCTGACAAGATCAGAAAAAAAGAATTATTTTCCTAATTATCATGTGAAAGTGCATAATGTATGTTTGTATGTATGTATTTAATCTCTCCCTTTTACGGGTTTGAGGGCCTCCGCTCCTTGTACATATATTTACAATTCCATCCTTATTCTAACTTAACTACTACTTATATTATACTGTTTCGCATTACGTAGGAGAAACAATAGTAACAGTAGTGACATTATTTCTTAAAATGAACGGGCTTCCGTTTACTCTTACCATAAAAAAGTGCGTTTTCCACGATATTGAAAACAATTTTCGCTTTTTACTGTCCATTTTAAGGATCACCCGTTTGGGTCTGCCCTGCTCCCTTGCTTTCCCTTACTTCCCCTTACTTTTTCCAATTTCTTCATTCACATCACTCCCTATCCACTACCATCCAAGATCCATCTTACACACTCATCCAAACTTAACTGTCCCTCTTCCTCTCCTGTACATCTCTCTAATACATGTGCCCATGACTCCATTTCGTGTCCACATCATCTGCATAAATTCTTCTCTTCATCCATCTAATATCTGCATGCTCTCACTCCATTTTCCATTCTAAACCCTACAACCCTACTCCATTTTTCTTCCTTTTTTATTTTTTGCAGATATTCTGGTTCCGTAAACCCTTTAACCGGCATATACCATCTATTGCACCTCGAATCTATAATCTTTGTCCATCTCTCTTCTCCTTGTTTAACCAATAACTCTAACTCTATGTCCTGTCACCTCATAACCCCTTCTCGAATATTACACACCCTTCTCATTTTTCTCCTTTCTTCCTCCCATGTAAATCAAACTTTTTTAATTCGATAACATAAAAAGGTCAAAAAATGTAAATAGTCGAATAAATTCAAGAAATATTTAGTAGAATTTGTGAGATTCAAAAAGAATTTAAACTTTAGAAAGTTTTAGAAACGTTGGATAAACTTATTTAAATAACTGAAAAACCTAAAAATACTTTTTGTTTACGAAAATGAGATTCCTCAATTCTCAAGTATGAATAGTAAGGGAACTGACGTCAATTAAACATCCATAATTAATTAAAGATTTTAATTTTTCCATTTGAGTACAAAAGACTTATCATTTGATAAAAATGTGTGGGATTTTCTAACAGACAACTGCATGCATTTCTGACCTTCCTTATTTTAATTTTTTTAAATGTATTTTTAACTGCTTTATGTTTAGGACAAAATCATTTGCTGAAAACCGATAAGAGAGATATCTGTTTCTGAAACTGGTCCATAAGATTCAAGCCAAATCTGTACAACCGCTCGTTAACATTTAAAATTTTTTTGTATAATTTTAAAGGCGATTATTCGTAGTATTTTACTAATGGAGATATTTTTATAATTTAATCTCTGAGATCTATTCCCTAAGTATCATATTAAAATAAAAATTAGGAATATTTATAAAAGTATTCTTATTTCTCATTAAAAAAATTAATGTATACAGAGCACAGTTTTTATATGAAATTTCACGATGGTTTTTTGTACTATGTTTGACCCTAAGGCAGAATCAAGGGGAAATATTTTAAAAGTATGTTCATTATGTATTAAGATATTATACAAAGACTTATTTTTAGAATTGTTTTGTCCTTTGAAAATCATGAGAAATTTCTTCAAAAAATAAATGTTAAATTTATTTTACAATTATTTACAAGTACAATTATTTTGCAATTAAAATAAAATTGCAAAAGCTAAATATTGTAATATTTAGATAAGTATTTTCAGACTTTAAAGGTTTTGTAAAGTTTTCATATATTACGAAAGCATAATATGAGGTCAAGTTCAAAAAGTTTACAACATTTAGAAGTTTGGGAGAAATCAAGGAATATTTTATATATTTTTGGAAATATTTGCAAGTTTTTTAATATTTATAATTCATTAAAAACGACTTAAATTCCTGAAAATATTTTTAACTATTTTTCTTAAAATTTTGAAAATCATTCAAGATGTAAAAAATTGAAATATAATCTTCCAAAAATTTCCCAGGAATTTTAAAACAGATAGTTTTACCTCCTTGAAAACTTTCAGAATCCCTTTAAAGCTTCTAAAGTTTATTTTTTAAATCTTAAAAAATCTAAGTTTCCGACAGAATTTAAGTTTAAAATTCGATTCGAATTTCTTCGATTCTTCTTAATTTTTTTTTAATTTACTCGATTTTTGTTTACTTGTTATAATCTTACCCAATTCAAACATTTTGCTTTAAAATATTCTACACTGTTCTTTTAAATTTTAGAAATTCCTTTGATATTTCTAAAAACGTTTTTTTAATTTTCCCTTAAAGCACATTTTTAAAAATAAAAAATCATTAAAATTTTTCAAACGAATATTGGAAAAATAATTCTTTTTTTCTAACCTTGTCAGATCTTCTAATCTTTAAAAAGTATTCAAATTTTTCCTGATTTTTTTAATCCTCCTAATTAAAAAAATTGTTTAACAAATTTTTCAGATTCTTTTAGAATTTTTTAAATCTCATGTACCATATTCTTTATTTGTTTATACTCTCTCCCTTTTACGGGTTTGAGAGTCTTTACATAACCATTACAAATATTCTTACAAACAAGCCTTATACTATCTTACGAATTATTCGCTTCATACGGTCCTAACTTATTATTATTATTATTATTATTATTATTTTTTTTTTTTTTTTTCAAACGCTTGCAACTTTGCCCTGGGCTTCCATTTTCTCGTACCACCCTACCGAAAAGAGTCTTTGAGTATATACTAAAAATTCTTTAGGTCAAAGAATCTCAAAGAAATTCTCCGCAGGCACTCAGGTAGATATTTTTAAAGGTCCAGAAAGCTCGTTTAAATGGTCTGAAGGCTTTATAATATATCCTTTCCGAAATTGAAATAAGAATACGCTCATAAATAACAAGCAGAGAGGCTATCTCAATAGAGTAGCCGACACTCAGGGGCCTTTGTTAAGCTTTCGGATTGAAATTTAGAAGTAGATTTTTTTAATTTCATAGTTAACAGCCTAAAATATAATTATTCGGAATATACGGGTTTCGATGACTTCAGATATCTAACTTTTTTTCTTTAGTGCTTAAAATTGGAATTAATAGAACGTTTCTCGTAAATGGAATGAGATACGCCCAAAAAAGACAACATTTTTGAATTCAACTAGAAAATTGTATATCAGTATATAAGTTATAATTATAAATAAGTATAATGAGAAAATTCATCAATTAAAAAAAAATGTTAATAATTTGAAGAGAAATTTAAAAAGGGAGAGTGGATTAGCCACGACCAACTACTGTAAATAATTGCCCGCCAGGTATGTGACGAATACAAAAGAAACATATTACCGTCGCACCACTCTTAAAATGACCACTAAAAGGATCTTGAAAAGGACCCAAATCTCTCAAACTATCTCCGAGACTATTTTGTTTATAGACTCAAATGGGCCAAGCTATTTCGCTAAAGAAAACTCGGAGATTTCTTTCGGTAGGGCATTATCAATTTCAAATTTTTTATCTATTTCGCAACACTAATTCGTAACTCTCCTTTTTTCGAAGTCATTTTTTTTTATTTTTAATCTACTATCCTGTGCAACCAGCTCTTTCTCTCTTAGATCTTCTAGCTTCTTTGTCCATTCCTCCCCCTGACCATTTTCATTCAGAATCTATTTAATTCTCTATTCTGTACTCTCCCCTTCCCCTTTGGCACCTGTACACCTCTCTAACACATGCAACCATGTTTCCTGCTCATATCTACATACTCTACAAACATTTTCTTCATCATTCATCCAATACCTGCATGCTCTTATACCCTCTTTCATTCTGAGTGTCACTACTCTATTCCATTTGCTCTCCTATTTAATCTTTTTTAGGTACTCTGGTTCCCCCTGCCCTTTAACCATTCTATACCAGCAGTTGTACCTTGTTGCAAATTCTCTACATCTCTTCCCTCACCCCTAATCCTCCATATTTCAGTGCTTCATTTTCCAAGCCAGCTTCCCCTGTTGCCTTGTTTCTTCTCAACCTTGCAATCGCCTCATTCACCTTATCCCTACTAATCTCGTTTTCAGTTTCCTCGTCCCGATCGACAACTTTTCTTCCTTTACCCTATATTCCACTCCTCCTAGCAGCCCCTTGAAGTGCTTCGTCCACTTTTTCATTACTATTTCTTCATTTATACCACTCCTTCCTTCTCTTTCCCTATTTATCACTTACCATTCCCTCCCTTCTTTTACCGCCTTCTCTACCTCTGCCGTATACCTTTCTTTCTCCTTCTGTCTTTTCTCCTTTATCATTCTTTCGTGCTCCCTCTTTCTTCTGTTGAGTTCTTCTTTTTCCATTTCCCTTTTCCTCCATTTCCTTACACTCTCCTTCATCCTATCTTTACTTTTCCTGCGTTCATTGTCCCACCAGCCTCTCCTAAGCCCCTCTTCCTTTTCTCTCGGTCTCACTTCTTCCCTTACCTTATTTATCGCTCCTTTAAGTGTTTCTAGCAGTGTGTCAACTCTTTCCTTTTTCCTACCACCTATCTCTTCGTTTTCTATTTTTTCTCTAAATTCTCTCAACTTTTCCAACCCCAAAATACTATGCCCGCGTACGTATATACACCATCTTCCTCTCATCATATATTGCCGTTACAAATGAACCATCCCGCCTCTTCCAGTATGTCTAGTAGCCTCCTACCCTCCCGATCATTTTAGTTTTGTTTCGATTTCCTTATAAACACCTCCTTTTCTCTATCCCATACTTCTCCCCCTTGTTCCCCGGTCCATGCATTCAAATCCCCTCGTATTAGGACCAGCCTCTCCTCTTTCTCCTCTGTCCATTTCCTTATTGTTCTCCATCCTCCCTCTTCTTCTCTTCTTCTGTACACGCATACTACATCCACAATAACTTTTCCTAATTTAATTCTTCTATCCATTGTTCCATCCTTTTCTTTTATATACTCTCTTTTCTTCCTCTACCACCAGTTCCTTTCTGACCCCTGACGCCATGCCACCCATTCCTTTCCCTTTCACGTGCTCCTTTCTTGCTGCTTGCATCTTCCACTCATATGCTTTCGGTAATATTATTTTCAAGCATTTCCACTCTTTCTCATCCACCCATGTCTCACTCATCATTATCACATCCCATTTCTGCACTGCTCCCCAAAATCCTTTGTCCTTGTTTTTTAATCCTGACACGTTTCAGAATGCTATTTGCACGTCGCTCTTTTTGTGCTTATCTCCTTTATTTCTTTCATTTCGATCCTCTTGCCGTTTTAACCCCCCCCCCCCCCCCCCCCCCCCCCCCCCCCCCCCGTGACTCTTTCATTCCCCTTTTCATGCTCTTTGTCTCCTTCATTCACTATCCGTTTCCTACCCTCCCTCAGTTCTTCTACTCCATCGTCCAAAATCCATGTCTCTCCGTTGAACTGTATCCTATCTCTGCCAATTCTTACCGTATAACCTTTACACCTCTCAGTCCATGCCTTTCGCTCGATTAGCCATTTTCTTCTCCTTTCCCGCCACGTCATGTCTTCGATTCTTTATATACATTCTCTGCCCTCTTTATTCCCTGCTGGTCTTCTTATCCCTTCTACTCTGACTTGCGCGCCGATGTCTCTCATCACCTTCCTAATATTTTCCTCTGCCCTTTCACTGTCCACTTTCAAACCCATCACTATAATGTTCTTTTTCTTTTTCGCTCTATCCTTCCCTTCCATTCTTCTTTCAACCTCAATCAGTCTCAATCGCCACCTTTCATTCTGCTCATGCTTGACCACCTCACACTCTCACTTCTTCCATGCTCCCTTTCTCTCCCACCTTAGTCTCATTCCTTATTTCTAGTTTGCTCACCCTCTCCTCTAACAGTTTCATGTCCCTTTTCCTAACCTCCTCATTCTCTCTGCCTATTTTCTATACTTTTCAATTTATTCCACATCTTTTCTTCCTCTCCTTTCCATAATGGATCCCATTCTTCCGACTCTTGTCTCACTTTTCTTACTTCGTGTTTTACCTCTTCCCCCTATTTTTTCATATCAGTCAGTCTTCCGCAAGTCTCCTCTTTTAATCCTTTTGTAAGGGCTTCTAACTTTACGAATATATCCCCTTCATCTCTATTTCTCTCCGGCGTTCTTTTTTTGTCTTAACCTTTTTTTAAGTCATTGCCCCTCTTCGCCCACCTGCTCTCTTTTCCTTTTATCATCCCCCGTTTTTTCCCCTTCGCTATTGTTGCTCTCGCTGTTAATCGCGCTAGCCGACTGTTGCCACCTGTGCAACAAATCCCGCGACCCCGAGCTTCCCGATTTCGATCCAAGCCTTTCCCAATTAGTGGGCGTTCCGCGCCTATGTCACCTTCCTCGTCTCGATACTGCCGTTGGTACGGGATGCAAAGGCGTAGTAAACGTATCATCTGCACTTTACTCACAGCTTGTTTCGTCTACGCTACCTTCCCTCTCTTTGCTATCGCTATCCATATTTGTTTCACTCTTCTTACTTAACTCATTCTGTTAAGGTACTATATTACATGGGAATATGCAAACTGCCATTCTGGTTCGCCGCCAAATTCAAAATCGCTAAATTGATATCGAATTATATAAATACACCTACATGATATAGATTATTTATTTTTAAATTATACTGAATCATTTTTATGAAAATATAAATTATAAATAAAATTACGTGATGTAATATATGAAATATTTAAATTCGACTATATGATTTTTTAACCCACACATTTCCTAAAAAGTAGCTCTTCCAAAAATTATGATTGCAGACAAAATTTTACTCAGTTTATAAATAGGAGTGCGCTAAAATTTCAAGAGTTTATTATGATAGCTATTTATATTGCACATCATAGCCTAACCTTACTTTCTTCTGGATCTCATTTCGCTTTAATATATCAAAAAAATGATTATAGGCAATTAAAATTACATGTAAACATAATCTACAGACCCCCTATATTTGAATTATATTGTGATAGTCATAAATATTAGTAATAACTTCGCATAATCTTGAATTTAAATTCGGTTTCCATTTGTCTCGTATACAATTTATGATCCACATTGACAATCTTTCCCTTCGCCCTAGTAGAAAACGATAAAGTTTAAGTCCACCCTCGCCTCTATTTTTACAAAACGGAGCACTGCAGCAGACCATTTTTCTTATATTCTAAACCCTAGTTCTGTCTCCTTCCGAAATCACGTTGTGGACTGCGCATTGCCGACATGACTACCCTGTTAACTGACCTTTAGCCTCACCTCCTCCTCCCTTGTCACTTTCTATCCTCCCCAGAATTTAAAAAACTTTCAAAAAATTCGCCCTCCTACACTGATTTCTTTTTGACAATTTGTGTCTATATAACTCCTTCTTCCTTCTTACCCTTCGAACTCCTACTTACTGCCAAGAAACCCAGTATATCACTCAAGCGAACATAACCTCAAAATCAACTTACGTCAATTTTGGTATTATCCGTTTAAATTTTCACTTTCTATCGCGCCCTTCATTCACACTTTTTTCACCCCAGCACCCTTAGTCGCCACACCCTCACCGTACTCCGTGTATCCTCTATCGGTACTGGAAACGGAAGTCTGAAATCATCTATAATGTTTTGAAATATTTTGGAATGTTTTAAAATAATCTCTTATAATTAATTTTACGAAATAAAAAATTATTTTAATTATTTCTAGGAACCTGAAAGATTTTTTTCATTTTCCTGAAACCTTACAAAATTCTCAACAACCTTTACAAGTTTTAATTATTTTTTAATCCTTTCAACATTTCTGAATATCTCATGAGTTTACTCAAATTTGAAAGTGTATTTTTTAAACCAACATATAATTTAAAAATTTGAATATATCTGAATATATCTTAAACTTACTCAAATTTGAAAGCACATTTTTTAAACCACCATAAACTTTTTAAAAAAATCTACAACGAAGTTGCGCAAGAAGCCTTAATAAAAATTAATTTCCTTATTTTCTTCTAAAATGATTTAACATGGGGAAATTACAAAATTTTTCTACACACTCTTTTAAACCTTTTTTAAATTTTTTACGAAAGAATAAAAAAATGTTTTGTTCTTTTTTCAATTTTCTCTCAGAATTCATTCTATTCCATTTTTGGTTAAAGTTTATCTTTTTTAATTGAAAGTCCAACTATATGTTTAAAAATTTAACTATTCTGTTGTAAATTTGAAAGTTTTTTCTTCGGTTCAAAATATTTTTCAGTTGAAAATTTATCCTTTTTTTAATAAAAAATTATTCTTCTCGTTCGAAAATTGATTTTTCGGTTGATAATATAACTGTTCTGTTGAAAATTAAATTGTTTTTTATTTTAATAAACATTTTTTTATGCTGCAAATTTATCTGTATCATTTTTCGTTGAAAATTTTCTTTATTTGAAAATCTTTTTATTTAAAAATGTAACAACTTCGTTGAAAATTTGTTGTTTTTTTTGCTTTTGGTTGAAAATTGACCTTTCTCAGTTGAAAATTAATCTTTTTTGGTAGAAAATGATTCTTTTTTGAAAATTCATCTATTTTAATTAAGGATTCATTTCTTTCGATGAAAATGCATTTTTACATTCTCATTTATGAGAGTGTAATGTAATCGTCTAAATTTTCGATCTATGGTTTTTAACGGATCTTTATGTTGCGGTACTCACAGAATCCGAAAATCATAACATTTTATCGGTGTCTATGTCTGTATATATGGTTACCTGAATGTTGTAGCCACGCTAACATTAGAAGGATTTGTCCAATCAAGTCAAATTTTGATACAATATTAGAAGGATTTGTCCAATCAGGTCAGCCTTTGATACACTTCTTAAGTTTCCCAAAATGAAGGCTAAGTTCGTTAAGCAGATATTTCCAACCAAAATTTAAAAAATTTAGAGCATTTGCAAAATTTGAAAATTTTTTTTCAAATTTCAAATTTTTTGTTAAAGTTTCTTATAGATAGTTAGAAGACTTGCAAATTATCTAAATAAAATTGTTCATTTCGATGAAAATTAGAAAAGTTATGTACTTTTGAAAATTTTAAAAATGTTCAGAAAAATAAAAAATAAAGATTTTTCTAACAGATTAGATAATTTCATGTAAATTCGTCACTAGGTATCAAATATATTTAGAAACTATGTCAGTTAAATTTTTCGATTAGACAACAATTCAGAAAGTTTGAGCTTTTTCAAAATTTGAATAAAAATTTTTTATGAGTTTTAGAAATTTTTTTCAAATTTTCTGATACACGTCAAAAATAATTGCAAATTATCCGGATGACATTTTTAAATTCGATAAAACTTCAAAAAGTGATATGCTTTTTAGCGTATGAAAAAGTCTCCGGAAGGAAAGGTCATTTGAATAAAGTAAAAAACCTTGTATTTTGAAAGAAAAAATTGGCAACGTTTCGGACACAATCTGGTCCCCTTTCAAGCCTTAGAACACCAGTTGAGAAATCATGAAATTTTTTAATTAGACAAAATTTCCCAAAAATTGAATCATTTTCAAAAATATGCGATTTTGATTTTGTAAGAGATCCATAAGTCCAAAACGTTATTTTTAGTGGATTTTAAAAAGATTGACAAATTATCTTGATGAAGATTGAGTTGAGTGATGAGAATGTAATCGTCAAAGCCGTAGGTCCTTTGAGAACCCTCTTTAAAATCGAATAGAAAAGAATTTAGTTACAATTCATGGTTGTAATTCCTCAGAAGTTTAACTCACAGTTTTCGATTTAAGTTATAGTATTCACAATATTTGAAAAAATTTAGTTAAAGTGTACGTATTAAATGTACGAAAAAGAGCGCGAAGTGCGAGAGCGTACCCGCGCGCCGTGGGCGTGCTCAAAGTTGGCGCAAGGAGCCGCGCCCAATGAGAATGTGCCCGCCTAGCGGCTATATTTTTTGGTAAAACTTCTTTTCTTTGGGTATAAAATGGTTCAAATTTCATGTATATTTTTTAAAATTAAACTTTAAGAAATTAAGTTCTCGTCACACTGAACAAATGTCTCCATGCGCACAAAAAAGTCGTATGAGTAGTTTTGGAGTTATGGGACCTACAAATCCCAGATTGTCAATGATTTTTCGCGTGTAGGTAGATTAAGCTGGAAGTAAAAGTAAGCGTGTTTTAAACAGCTTAGAATGTTGGACATTTTTTTTAGACCTTGGCCAATCACAGGCATCGTAGAAAGTATACCTAAGAACATCATGACCTGATACCTCAGTTTCAGGTCAGCCCTGAAGATGTGAACTGTAATGTTCACGCAGAACTTAAAGAATGTTCAAAAACTATGAATGTAACAAAAACTCACTTAAAAGTTTTTTTAGATGTTGTGTCCATGTTCGACAGCATCCTACTTGATCTTGCTTTATATTGCATTGAAAAAAACTTAATTTAAATCATAACTTAACAAAAATAACAAAAAATGACATTTTAGTAGCTATCAGGAATATCTTTAATGGTATTGTTTCTCATTTAACAATAAATTTTATAAACAAATTTCGATTTGCCCTATGGGTTCACCTTTTTTTCTGATGTATTTTTTACAAGATATTAAAAAAAGCTCTACAATTCATAGATTTCACACCTATTTTATATAACGGATGTGTCGATGACATTTTAGCTATTGTTCCTAAAGACAAGGTTGAAGTTTTTTTAATGCATTTAATAATATTGAAGATGGTACAAATTTGACCCACGAATGTGAGATTAATAATGTTCTTAATTATCTTGATTTGCAACTTATAAAAACTCCAAATATGATTTATTAACAATTTGATCCAAAAAACCTTCTTGTTTTGCTAGATACTTAAACTATAATTCCACAAATTTATTCAATAAAAGGTTTAGTATGTAGATGTGTAAATTAAGTGGTGTCCAATTCCGAACAGAAAATTTAAATCAATTAAAAACAACTTTAGTACATAATGACTATCCGCTTGGGCTAGTTAACGACATTATTACAGAACCATTCATGCAATTTACAATAACAATAATGAAACGAATAAAAAACAAATGGAGTAATACTTACAATAGGTTTAATTTAAATGTTACCTTACCTTTCATTCAGGGTCTATCTGAACGATTAAGGAATTCTCTTTCAAAATTAAACATCAAGATTTATTTAAAAGCACAAATACTTTAGATAATTGTTTGATAAGAAGAAAGACAGTGATTCCATTACAAATTTACCTGGTGTTATTTATCTAATTAAATGTAAATGTTACAATAAAGCTTATATAAGTGTAACTGGCCGGAGATTAAAAACCAGAATTGCTGAATACAAAAGAGATTGAGAAGTTGGCAATTTTAACACAGGTTTGTCACACTGAAATTCTAAATGTAGTCAAACCAGGATTCCGTGATCCTCCATTTAATGTTTTTGATAATTGATGCCGCTCTGTGGGGATGAGTTAGATGAGCTACGGGAGGATGTGCGGCGCTCACTCATGCGTCACAAAACAGAGAGAGTAACAAGAAAGAAAACAAAACAGGAGAGATAAAATATTTCCGACACTCTGGACTTAATGTCACGCTCAGTTCCAAAATTGACATTAAATCCAGGTTTGACTGTATCAATAAAATTTAACATAACATTATAAAATAATGTTTTCTGATCAGTGACAAAATTTCTCACTTTTAATTTAAACTTATTTTCGCGTTTCCTCATCAGTAGTGTGAATGAAAACCCGCCCAATGACATCGTTCTTTGCGTTATTTTGATGTCTTCGGTTTTTTACTCTTCGATATTAATCTTATGTCTGATTAATTGAAACTTCTAAAACTCACGTAAAAAATTATATTAATCTACGAAATTATTTATTATGATTGTTCTCTTTAATATTGCTAATTGTAAAGGTATAATTATTTGGGTTAAAACCTTGTGAAAAAGGTACGCATTGTACCGAAACGTCAAGGATTGAGAAAGGAGTTGTTGATAAAATAAATTCTGATTTCGAAAGAATGTTTTTTGGCTTAATCTTGTTTTAATTTATGTTGACCGTAAGACATAAGAAAAATATTTGATTTTAAATTCCATCGAGTATTATGCATTATGTAGAATTGAAATGAATTTTTAGTATTCACTTGTACTTTGAATTCTTTTAAGTTTTTTTTTGTTCTCCTAAAGTCTTTACAATTCCTCAAGCGCATGAATGAGATTTAAGTTAAAAATATGTTTTAGTAGATTTTCCATTATGAAATACAATGGAAAAGATGTTAATTTGACGAAAAACTTTTAACCATTTATAATAATAGGCGAAGTATTACCGAAGTTTGAAATTATTTACAATTCTCATGATTTTCAGAAAATAATGCATTGCTTTCGGTGGCATAATGGAAATTTTATGTTCTAAAAATATTTTGGTAGTTTTTAAAAGGGTCTATTTTAGTTTTCTAAAAATTTCCAGAGAATTCCGAAAATGCAAATGATCTGGAAGAGGTAAAAGTAACTTAAAATGTATTCTAATGATTTCAAGATAATTAAAAAACATTTTAAGTATTCAGTGGTCTCGCGAGAATTCAAAAAATGTATAACAGTTTAGAGAGTTCAGCAAAATAAAAAATAATTCAGGGAATCAGAAGTATTTGGAAAATTCAGAGAATTTAAAAAGAATAAAGAGAATTGAAAAATTTAAAAGGTTTCTGAGAATTCAAAAGAAGTGAGATAATTAAGAAGATATCAGAGAATTCAGAATAATTAAGGAGAGTTCAGAGAATTCAAAAGACTCACAGAAAATCTAAAGAATGCATTATATATTGCAAAGCTTTCAAGAGAATTAACTTTTTTTTTATATTTCTGTAGAGTTTAAAACATTTGAAGGAAGTCAAAATAATTCAACGTGTATTCTAAATATTTGAAGAGAACTAAAAAAAGCTCAACAGATGTGGAAGAGTTCAAATAAACTTAATGTGTATGTTAATTTTTTGAAAATAATTAAAAAACATTTTTTTTAATTCAGTGCAAAGTGCAAAGTTTAAAAAAATTCATGGAATTCAAAAGGATTTAGAGAATTTAAAAAGAATTAATAGAATACAAAATAATCCGGAGAATTCAAAATATTTAAGAAAATTCATAAGAAATCAGAGAAATTCAAAGAATTCAGAAGAATAAAGTAGACATGGAGAATTTCAAAATAATTTATAGTGTAATGTAAAAATTTCATGAGAATTAAAAAAAAAGCTTTAAAAGAATTCAAAGAATGACATACAAGTGAATTTTAAGAATTAGTTTAAATTCTACAAAATTCAAAATGTCCTAAGGAAGCTCAAATAATTCAACGTGTATTCTAAAGAAAAATATATTTTATAAGTTTTTATATTTTGCCGCGCAGTTGTCATATGAAGTGGCATCGTTGACATTCACAACCTCTTCTACAAATTTGAAATTACATGGCCTCAGCTTTTTACGCACACACTCTCGTCAGTGATACATGAACTGACGTCCATCTATTGCTTGCTTCTGATTGATTAATATTTAATTACTAATTACTTACTAATTTTAATCTGAAATAATTATATTTAGAGATTTTTCAATTAAAAAACAAAATTTTAAATTTGGAATTTTCTCAATTTATTCAGGATTATTAACCCTTAAACGGCCAAAACGCCACTACCGGTACACTACTTTTCAACGGCCAATAACTAAGACTATTCGACACTAGAAAAAATTGAGACACATATATTTTTATTGCTTAAGATCTCCTTTTTCCGACGGTGCCAATGAAATTCCTAAAAAATTTACTTATTATCCCAAAATGCAGTTTAAACAAAAAAAAAAAACGTGATTTTTCGTGCCTATTTTTTTTGTGAACCATTTTCTAAAGCTTTTCGAGTCTGTAATTAACCTGGAATCTCACTGACCGATGGAATAAATGTCTAAATTTTGAGAATCCATGGTTCAAAGATCGATTTTTCGTTTTAGTATTTTCAAAATGGCCTCTTAATGGCAAAATTTTTGTGAAAACATTCATGAATTTTTTTACA
>NC_046662.1:145499488-145526261 GCF_010883055.1 Belonocnema kinseyi
GACTCGAAAAGCTTTGGAAAATGGTTCACAAAAAAAATAGGCACGAAAAATCACGTTTTTTTTTTGTTTAAACTGCATTTTGGGATAATAAGTAAATTTTTTAAGGAATTTCATTGGCACCGTCGGAAAGAGGAGATCTTACGCAATAAAAATATATGTGTCTCAATTTTTTCTAGTGTCGAATAGTCTTAGTTATTGGCCGTTGAAAAGCAGTGTACCGGTAGTGGCGTTTTGGCCGTTTAAGGGTTAATTTTTTATAAATAAATTGATAAGATTACAGTTGGAGTTTGTAAAACTTGAATCGCCTCTAATTGGAAATTATTTTTATTTATAAGTTAAATTTTTTTAATAATTCCATTTTGAACGGTTTAATTAGCTTTGAATTTTTAATGATAAAATTTAATACAAGATTTGCATTATTAATGTTGCAAAAATTTATATTCTCAGTTTACCGTAAAAAAAAAAATTGGTAGATCTGCAAAAAGGTCGAGCGATCCTGGGTCACGCTGCACCTGTAGATTGTGGAAACCCCTGCCTTAGGTATACTCATTTAAAAATTCTCAGATTTGTCCTTTTGTCTTCGATATCGCATTGCGACTTATAATTTCCTTAGCAAAACCGAAGCGATATAAAGAGGATAAATTTCATATGTTAAACTCCATAAGACATCAAAGCTGCTTTGTCAAGTAGTGGAAATAAATTTTTGTTGTTTGTTATTTGACTGCCAGAATTATTTGACAAAGGGGCCTTCTGAAATGTCTAAAATGTGATTTTTGTAGCTGCCGTAACATAAATGCATATATATTTTTCTCAAATTTTTTCAATTTAGGTGCAATTTTTCAAAATAAAACCTAGATTAACACTTTTTTTATAACTACGTACGATCATTTATCTTTTATTTACTTGTCGCTGTTAAATATTCTTTGAGCGACATAGTTTAGTTATCGACTGTACTAAATAGGTCAGACAATATGTGTATCAAAATCGTAGAACTTTTGATTGGAATGACTAATTGATAAAAAGAGATAGTTCGAGTTCCAATCGTGTAAAAAACTACAAATTTTGCCGACGTTTCATGAACATTGCAGTTCACTTCTTGAGGGCTGACCTGAAATTGAGGTATCATGTTCTATTTTTCTTATGTATACTCTACGATGCCAATGATTGACTAGAGCGCCTCACCGTGAGGGCTGTGCGAACCTGATTGGCCAACCAAATTTTTTTTAATTCGGGAGGACGGAAAGCCAAATCGAATTGTTATTATATCCATTATCCCTATTGATGTTATTAGGGTGATTTAAGATTTCGATTGCTTTCGTAAAGAGAGATACTATATCGAAACTCACTATGATGTCTTGGGGTTGAATGTGAATCTGTTGTATCTTTTTGATTAAGTCAAATGAGTTTTGGCCGTGAGTGATGGAGTTTCCTGTAAAAGGATTTAGTTTTGTGGCGAGGAACCGAGTTAGATTGTAAGTTGGTGAGTTTATTGTACTGACGATCGGTCTGAGTGGAATGTTCTCTTTGTGGATATTTGTGAGCCCGTAGAGTCTTGGAGAGATGGGATTAGTAGGTATTAGTTTAGATATTATTTGGCCGTCAAGTTTAGAGTCTTTGAGAAGGGTTTTTGTTTGACTGAATATTGATTTTAGGGTCCTTTTTTAAATTTTGTATATGTATCGTCAGTTAGAAGGTTCATGATTTTGTTGTCATAGTCTTCTTTAGTCATTATTACTGTATTCTAGCCTTTGTCTGAGGGTAATATTATAATATCTTGATTCCAATTGAATTCTTTACTTGCGGTTTTTTTCTTGCTTTGTTAAGTTTGAGTATCTGTTAATTTTGTTTGCCTTACTCGAAGTAATTGGTCAAATTTTATTTTTTATTCTTGAGTGGAAACTTAACACAACAAGAAAAAAACCGAAAATAAAGAACTCAATCGGAATAAAGATGTTATAATATTACCCGCATAAAAAGTCTCCTCCCACTATCACACATCTCAAAAATAATCAGTTACCAACTCCCTTGTTTACATAGCTGTCTCCATAACAGATAAAGATAACTTACTAAAGTAATTACAAAACATTAAACAAACCTAATACAGCACGATTGCACAAACAAACAAATTGATAAAGCAATAAGAAAATAAATTTAAAAATAAAACAAGTCAACACGACCTATGAAAGAGAGAAAAAAACTACCACCACCCTACTCTACATCCAATGTGTCACAGAAAAAATAGGAAAAAACCCCAACAAACACAACATGCCAACCATATTTAAACTACCTGCGAAAATAGGACAACTACTAAATAACCCTAAAGACAAAAAGGCACCCCTTAGTGATCCAGGAGTATATAAAATCGCTCGTTTAACATTTTTTGAAGAAAATTTGTATTGTTGAATACCATGTGCGACGTCGTATATTTCTGTTATATAATAGCTTTTGTTAAAATATAATGTAAAAAGATGGGCAAATATACGTGCAAATATTATTGTTGATGTACTACACATATTTTTCAATAGATTTTGTCATGTCGAATTCAAATTCGGCTTTAAATTATTCTAGGACGTCTTGATTCTAAAAAAATGCAATCGTAGTTTCTATTTGAACACATCATAGAATGAATGATTTATATCGAAGTAAATTTATCCATTCGCCATACCTAAGGGTGCTTCATGCCGCTGACTTCAAATCTGAAGTTCAAATTTCGAAAGTGAAAATGGTGAATACAATATGGCCGAACGAAATTGTACAAATAATTATGATAAAGAAAACCTAATGCAATATGTGAATTACTAACAAAATAAACATTAAGAAAAATAGTTGAAATATTAATTTCAGTGGCTGTTTCTCAGAATAATATCCACTGAAGGAAGACTGAGAGAACATGAATAGCTTCAAGGAGCTGTGCAATACCTTCATAGCACCGTAGGAAGAATGATGACTCATCACCACCGACAATGTGAAAAAAGCATCAAGAACTATTCCTCTCCGGGACCTGATGGTGTCAAGAGGTTCTGGTGGAAGAAGTTTCCTTCAACCCACCAACATTTTTCCCGCATTTTCATTTCACACTTAAAGTCGGAAGAACTTATTCCGGAGTGGTTGGTGGAAGGGCGCACATTACTCCTGTCAAAGATGGGCAACTTAGCTGAACTGAAAAATTACAGGACAGTTACTTGTCCGAACACGCTGTATAAGATCTGTACAGCTATCCCAAATGATAGGGTTGTCCGGACAATCGGATCTGTGTAGCAAGAAATGAACAGCATTCTACCAGCGTGACCTATCGATGGACTGTATTAATTACCGAAAGCTTTCGATTCGGCCTACCATAGACTTATTATATGTCTTGGAAAGCTTAAAGGTTCATCCATACATCGTGAGGTGTGTAAAGAGATTGATGCTGCTTTGGAAAAGCAGATTTACTATCTCCTCTGGAAAACATCGCGTGACAACTAAGAACGTCACCTTTCAGAGAGGTGTCTTTCAGGTGACACCATGAGTCTACTTCTCTTTTGTCTCACAATACTGCCACTGTCTCTCGCACTTTGGTATGCAGAAGGATATTTTTGCTGCAAACCTGGAAATAAAAAGCATAAGGTCAGTCATGTGTTTTAAATGGATAATCTCAAGAGCAATGCTAAAAATAAAAAGCAACTACACCAGCCCTAGGGATTGTCAAGAAATAATCTCAGGAGGTTGGAATGAAGTTTGGTTTAGAAAAATATGCCAAGGTTTTGTTGAAGCGAGAGAAACTTAATACATCCACGAAGATCCTGAGCTCGTCGACAGAAGCGCTATACGACTACTTGGCACTGGAGAGACTTATATATACCTGGGCGTGCCAGAGAGCCACATTAAGGACGTGAAATCTATAAGGGATAGTCTCCGACGCACATACAAACGTCTGATCTGGCAGATTTGGTTTTCTGAACTGTTGGTGAGGAACAAAGTATCTGCAACAAACAGGTTTTCCGTCCCGTTCGTACTCAGTTAATTTGGAGTGGTTCCATGGACGCAGGACGAACTTAGATCTCTTGATATCGGGACATGAAAGGTTATTCAATTGAACAAAATCATGTGTCTTAAGTCTTCTGTTTTGCGACTCTGCATCTCACGCGGTCAAGATGACCGTGCAATACTGAATCTTCATTGTCTTCACAACAGGATTATTAGAAGTACAGCACATATAGTCGTAAATCGACTCGACCCTCTTTTTAAAATGTTCAGAAAGCATAAAGAAGTGGACAGAAGAGCGGTTCTGTACACAGCAGTGGAGAATGTTGCTGAAACACTTGGCCTTAACTTCAATATCAGGGGTGAACAAGAACATCCAATATTATCTATCTCGAGTTCTTACTCCTGAAAGCCCGGATTAAGAAAGCGCATAGGAAAAACTTCCAGAAACAGCTGCTCAACAAGACATTTTGAGCCAAGACATTCCCGATGATAGCTGCTTAGCGTGTCATGCACACCCCTAGCATCTAGGACAAATACTATCTAGTTTTCCAACTCATACGGGAACGACATACAACGAAAGGTACAAAGGTCAATTGTCGAAAATGTCAAGTGCGGCACATACGGAAATTTCATATTCTCAACAATTTTTTCTGTTACCCAGAAGCAAGTTGCCAAGCTTTCACTGGTTAATAGCCTGAAAAGCATCCCTGCGCGACAACAAAATGCTACGACCCTTGCGGGAAAAATGGAAAAGGCGGTCGTCCTTGAGTTGCTCCGTCTTCACGGCCCTTCGCGGTTGTCCTTCTGACAAACTTTTATTTATATAGAATATAGCGCTTAGAAGATGTAAATAATGTTAACGGAGTTTTTAAAAAATATGTTGTGAAAATTATGTAAAGATTAATAGCCTAAATGAAACAAAAATAAGTGGAGTAGTAATTGACTTGGTATGCTTTTCTCATAATTGCTGTGAAGATTTTTTATGTTGGCATTAAAGTCTTATGAAAGACTTAGGTTATGCCGGAATAGAACGGATCTCAATCTAAAAGAAAAAAAGTAGTTCCAAAAAAGAGGAACACCAATGGGCTCGCATATGTCACCGGGTTTAGCTGATATAAATGTGGACAACCTGGAATCAGTTATTTTATTAAATATAGGTTTCCAAGTACCTTTGTATATTGGTTATGTCGATGACATAGTAGTAGCTCCCCAGAAAATGAAGTAGAAAACGTTTTACAAGTTTTCAATTTAAACGATTTTGGTGTTAAATTTACATCAGAGAAGGAACAGAATCGGGTAATAAATATCCTGGATATCATTTTCAAAAGAAATGACAGCTAAGAAATAAATTGCAATTATTTTCGTAATCCAACGTTGTACGGCAAATGCCTCAATTTTTATTCTAGCCACTTAAAAAAATATTTAAAAAATGGAGTTTTCCATACGGTTGACAGAGCAATTCTCTCCGATAAACAATTCCATCAAGATAACTTCCGACTGGTGGAGAACACTCTCAATTCGAACTTTTAGCCGCAAAAGTTTATTAGAGAGAATATCGATCTTAGATTAAATATTTTTGGCTAAAACGAACAGCGTAGAACTCATGAAATAGTTCAAAACGCGGAAATTAGGTAATTTATTGGCATTCCGTACATGGAAGGATTATCTAAATGAATCGCGAGAATTCTCGGATAACATGATATGACTATGGCATTTGAAAAGTAAGGAGACCTTACATCAGTATATAGACCTAATGAAGATAAATGAAATAAATTCCACAATAGCAATATTCTTTATGGCATTTGGTGCAAAGGAACAAATTTTAATGCCGCTTATATCGGTCAAACTGAACGTCCGTCAGGAGTACGGGTTTAAAACACATAAGAGACGCAAATAAGATCCCTGAAAAAAGACAAAGCTTAGTAAGCATAGTATGGTAAAAGATCATTTTTTCGATTATGAAAAAGCAAAAATTCTTGCGAATGAATCTTAATATCGTAAAAGTCTGGTGATAGGAATGTTGTCATATTACTGGTATTATGAATGCGGTCAATTTAAGAATCGATGTAGCAAACCTTTCAAAAATATGTTTGCCTGTTTTAAAGAGAAAAAAATCTGAAAACACGTATATGCTGCGGTCGCCATGCTGGGTAGTGACCCACAGACCGAGCCCCATGTTGTCATTCTGTTTTACTATCGCAGCTTTGTAAAAATCAAAGTGCTTTTCTTTCAGTTTTCTAAAAGTCGTTGAACTTCATTACCTCTGAAAAAACTAACTTCTTATAGTATTCAGAAACTTGTTTTTGAGTTGACACTTATTTGGTTTTGTTTTTTGGAATTATTAACTTCCTCTAGAACTATAAAAGTGTGTACTTCTGTTCAACGTGCTTGTGAAATGTGTGGATATTGTTTTTGTTGGATTACGGAGGGTTTTTTTACCTCAACTACAATCGCCTTCCCTTCTGCAAGGAAACGGCAAGAGTACACAGAGAATGGACGGAGGGGGAAACAGTGAGTTTTGGAGAGGGGTTGGGGGGAGCTGCACGACATAGAAAAAAATTTTCTTGCATGATTTCTTTTATTATAGTGTTATAGGTTGTTTATTTCTAAAGTAGGATAGACACCTTTTGTTTAATTAAATATCTGACACTCATGAGGGCCATATCCGTGGCCCAAGCGTTTCCAAATTTAAACTTTTTAAAGAAATGCACGTTTCAAATTAAGTATGTTTATAAGACCCTAATGGCAATTTAACAATTCTTCACAACAATTTCTTAAGCAGCAGAAATTTATTCGATTACTCATAATTCAGATTGAGGGCGTAGGTGTCAACTTTTCGAAAAAGATATTCTTTCATACGCACTTCAACATTTCTATTATTACTGCAAATATTAACCGATTTTCATTAATCTTTTTTTCACTTTCTTCAAATTATCTGAATAAAATAATTCTGCTAATTAAAATTAAATTACAACCATGCTTATCCTGATATCGTTCTTTATATTTGATTATTAAACAAAATATAAAACTTTGATCCACCCTTTGCCAAATTTACATCTGATTAATTTTCTGTAAGAATTATATTTAATTTTATGTCGTGCACATTGCATAGGTTATGTGCCATGAGGAAAGGGACCTTAAAATTACAATTTTTATCTGCAAAATCGAAATTCTTTTTAAGCTAAAAATGACGACGTGAATCGCCTATTTCGATGCTTGCGCACGGCCCGAGAAATCTAGTCTCACCACTTTCCACACATCTTTCCGTTCTGTTTCCGTGTGACTTGAGAGTTCCTTTCACTCGCTAAACGCGAAGCGAGAAGATGCATGGATGCATACTAATCCTAAGGTCCCTTTCCTCGTGGCATGCCCCATAGTATAAAATTAAAATAGTTCTTCTAAATTGTAAACGATTCACGTATACCTATAAAATAAAACATTATTTTAACGGATAAAAATATTTAATATAATATTTTTAAATTTGAAACTTTAGTAATTTAAAATGTTGGGAATTTATTAATTTCAGAAATTTTGACAGGTTGTCTACTACCGGGAAACCCCGGGAAAACAGGGAAGACGCCTGAAATATTTTCTAAATCCTGAAATTTTTTTTAAGTATCTACTTTTATAACTTATTTTTCTTTTTTGCCATTTTATGTTAATTATTTATGTTACTTACAAGAATTGTTTCTAATACCTATTTCGAATTGCGCGTCAACTGTAGCTAATCAGTGCGCGGCCCTAACGCAAACGCAGTAGCTCATGGCACAAGCATGAACAGAAGTGCATGGTGATTGGTCAGTTCGACACCGGCAAACCTGTGGAATCGCGTGGTAATCGTCGAGTATGCACGCCTGGTTCTATAGGTGCAGATAACCAATAAAGAGCAAGCATTAGTCAATCGCACTTATTGTGAAGGAAGTTCTTATGAACAAGACATCTTGTTGCCTTAGATTAGTTTTGCCAGGCTTCGCGCAATTGGTACCAATCCTAACCTTTACAGTAAAATTTGAGAGCTCATACGGGTTATGGCGCGCGTAAACTTTTGTTTGTGAGATTCGACTAAACACTGAATTGAAATCTACGGATACCCGTCAACGAAATCAAATGATTGAAAGCCTTCTGTATTTTTATATGATAATCAAAGGTAAGTGTCACCATTTAACCCAATAGCTTACATACTTTGAAAATTTGTCTCACGTCGATGTTGTTTTGTTTTGAATTCCACGAAGGAGACTAACGCTAATGACCTTTCCACGGCGTTGATATTTAGATTCTGCTTAACGTGGAAATGCAGAAATCGTTCTAGCGTAAAAGTTTTTTTGTTTATTTTTATTAAACTAAATTCCTTTTTAAATACTTTTTTTAAATCTTCAGTATCAAAACTAATTCAGGTGCTTATGATATATTGGCTTGCTTTTAATAATCATTTACCTTTATTGAACATTAAAAAGTCAACATTATTTTTTTAATTAGTTCAGCGTGAAAGTTCTTTTATCATTCGTTCAGATTTATATGATTAAAACAGTGCAGGTTTTTACTTACCCGCTATACAGTAGTTGTAAAGTATACGTATTGTCATAATACTTTGATTTTTTTAAAGGTGAACGGTTTACGAAGAAAAAATGGAATTACAGCTAAAATTCACCACCTATTGTCCGAGTTATGAACAAGAGTTTCCATGGGTTGATAAATCTCAGTTTGGAAATAAATATGCATTTTGTGCATATTGCAGTAAGGACTTCAAGATAGATTTCATGGGAAGATCTGCTCTTTGTTAGTCACTCGAGAAGCAGAAAACACACTAAAAATTAAGAGAGACATACGAAGTCTTAATATGGACTTTTTTCTTAAATCGAAACGATTCTTCAAATAATCCGACAAGTAAGTTTGTTTATACTAATATTACATATTAAAAGGCGAATCTTTCTATCAATGTCAATAAAATTTAAAAAATTTATGATTTAATTTTCAGTTTTCAGTTCTTTGGCAATCTCTAACGGGTGTACTGCAAATAATGTTGCTGGTCCTAGTGGAGATATTATTGCCGATTCTACGGAAACCAGTAATACAGATTTAGTATCTAAAGCAGTAATAAATAGCTCTATTAAATCTTTTATACAATCTCTAGCTGTCATAAAAGCTGTAATTATTTGGTGTCTAACTGCAGTTTTTAAGTATTATAGTTTTCGTGGTGCAGGTGATGAGGTATTGGGGTTTCCGTTGATGTTTGAAGATAGACTCATAGCATCTGAAATTCAGCTGCAGAAAGATAAAATAAGTTATACAATTAAATGCGGTTTAGCGCCTTACTTTCAATAACAATTAAAGGACCTTATAAAGGATTGTAAATATATTGTAGTAGGTTTCGATGAAATCCTACACAAAATTTCACAGAAGCAACAGATGGACGTTGTTGTAAGGTATTGGAATTCTGAAAAGGATGAAACTGATACTAGTTGTTTTTTTTCGGTTTTCTTGAAAGTACGAAAGCCATCGAATAAAAAAAAGGGTTTGAAAGAAGGAGTAGGAGTAGATAATTTATCAAAAATTATGGAAGAGATTAAAATACAAAACGACTTTGAAGGAAGCAGGAAACTACTTTATAAAAAAATGAAAGGAAACAAAAGTACAGAAATGGTCAAAATGAGAAATAGTAAGGGGGAAATGGTATATGATACAGACGGAATACTAGAGGCTTTCAGAGACTATTTTAGGAGACAATTCGGAGATGAAGCTATAGGACACAACAACTGTGATGTTGAACTCGATGCGATGGAAAATTCAATTGAAGAAGTCTGTGTGCATGGACATTAAAGAAGCTAGAGAAGTATGCCAGGACAGGAAAGTATGGCGGCAAATAGTTAATAAAAGAGTGTCAGTAGAGTGAATGACGCTTGAAACAAAAGACCTTGGCTACTAATGGACTCAAGTGGGGAACCTTACATAACGACTTCGTGAGGTTCTTCGCGTGGGGTGATTGCTAGAGAGATTGATGAGCAATCTGGGTCGGAGCAGTGTTGCAGAACGAACATGTTATTTACTTAAATAGCACGAGAATTCCGGATCAATCTGAAAAATCTCTATCCCTTCCACACACTACTCCTTTCCCCTGCCGAGTGAGTCATGCCTACCCCGAGAGGGAAATGGCCTAATGGTGTAATAATAATAATAATAATAATAATGCAAGTATGTATGGATGGCCCAGCAGTTAATTTCAGTATGATTAAGCAGTTGAAGAAAGAACTAACTGAGGAAAATGCAGATAACTGTGTTCTTATTGAAATCTGTAGTTCCGATCTTCACAACGTATATGGTGCATGTAAAGCTGGTATCAACAATTTAAAATTGAAAATCGAAATATTTTTATGGACCCTGTATTATTTTTTCCGCGATGCACTTGCTCGCCGAGGATATTATGTTAAGATAACGAACACCTATACATTCTCTCTAAAATTTTGCTCCATAAGATGCTGCTACTTTGGTAGAGTCTTCTCTAAAAGAATTTCAAACGGATGCTCCAATGGCACCTTGCTTATACGAAGATATAAGATACTTTATGATAAATATCATGGAACGTTTTGTAAAAAAAGAAGTCCTCGAAATAAATTCTTCCATTGTGGCAGCAGATTTTAAAAACGAGGAAAATCTGATTCGTGCATTTGACATTGATTTAGGTTTTGAAACGAAAACTGCAATTGCAGCTGTTAAACGTAAGCTACCTGACGAAAAAATAGCAAGATTCCGAAAAGATTGCTGAAATTTTCATCTCGGCCTTACTGAAAAACTGAACGAGCGTTCTCCACTGCTGCACAACATGGCGAGATTTATTTTTTGTGTTAATCCTACTTTAATAGAGGAAAGTCCTCTTGTAGCTGAAAAGCGATTGGTTGGAGTTTTGGATCTTTTATGTACAAAAAATATGTGAATCACAGGATCGACAGCAGATAAAATAAAACGGAAGTATAAAGATGCGTGCAAGTTACCTCATGTGATTTGAGAAATAAAGGCCTATAAACGAAAAGTACTACGCTTAGATCGTTTCTGGGTGAAGATCATTGCTTGAATTGTTTACTTCGTAATCAAACTGTATCGAAAAGTACTTATTTATAGAAATGTATCTGTAAAAATTCGACTTTGCTGCAGACTTAATTTAATCTGTCAAGGAAATTGTTCCCGAGTATGGAGTAATATATTTCAGGAATATTTTAGTATAATTAAAAACAAATCGTGACGAGAGAATTTGTACTTTTTATGCACCAGTCCTGACAGACAATTCGCTGGTGCAATGACCAGCCTCATGTAAAGCCGAAAATGCGCGAACACGAACCCAAGCTCGCCCGACTGCATGAATGAAGAACTAATCAGCTGCTCCCCAATTTATTCTGGTTTTAAAATCCTCAGTTACCATAGAATTATTAGATTTTTTGCGCAGAGGAAAATATGATTTACTGTATGTAAATATATATATAGGAGACAAGATTTCAGGGCCTAAAATAACTAAATACATTATTTTACAGAAAATCTTGGTTTCTACTTAAGTTTCCAGTTGAAAAAATTGATTTTCAACCCGAAAAAATACGATTTTTCAACCAGATATGAATTTATGAATAAAGTAGATGCATTTTCAAACAAGAAGAATAATTTTCTACCTAAGAAGATGAATTTTCTGCTAAGAATGACATTTTTTGAAAAGAAACTTTTCCAACAAAATTGCTCAATTTTCATTTTTAAAAATAAATTTTAAGTTAAAACAAAAATATTGAATTAAAAATGGACTAGTTAAATGTTTGGATAATAAATGGAATTTTCAACAAAATAGTTCAATTTTCAAACAAAGAACTTAACTTTCAAGTAAAAAATTTTAATTTTCAACAAAAAATGGAAGTTAGATTTTGAGTTTAAAAATTAATTTTCAATAAAGAAAAAAACCGAATTTAAAACAAAAAGGGAAATTTTCCAACAGTAAAAAAAAAAATTATTATCCACAAAAAAAAACAAAGTTTGCATAAAATATATTTAAATTTTAACTCACAAAATTTAATTTTAAAACAAATAATTTATTGTTACATTATGTAACGGATACATTATTAGTTTTAAAAAATACAACAACAAATAAAATATTTTAATTTTCAACAAAAAATATCAGTTTTTATCAGAAGATGAAACGCTTAATCTTTATCTAAAAACATAATCTCAAACTATATTATAACAAGTTTCAGAAAAAGGTGCATTTTCAACGAAAAAAATGAATTCCTAATTAAAATAGATGATTTTATAAAGAATAATTTTCTACCAAAAAATATGAATTTTTGACTGAGACAGGTGTATGTATGTATGTATGTATGTATGTATGTATGTATTTAATCTCACCCTTTTACGGGTTTGAGGGCCTCCGCTCCCTGTACATATATTTACAATTCCATCAGTATTAAGTTTAAAAAATTTCAACCGAACATGATACATTTAAATGTTCAGTAAAAAAAAAAATAATTTTCAGCAAACAAGCACTTGAATTTTCAACAAAATAATTCAATTTTCGACAACAAAAGAAAAAGAATTTTTAACCAAAATAGATGCATTTTCATACTAGAAGAATAATTTAATTCCAAAACAGATGAATTTGTAACTGAAAACGGTCAAATTTCAAGCGAATCAATAAAAGAATTAATTTCTAACACCAACAGATGGATTGTCAAAAAGAATGATTTTTTAACAAAAAAGAGGAATTTTCAACTGAAAATGATAATTTCTAAAAACAAAAATGTCAACAAAGTTGTTAAATTTTTAACTTCAAAAATGAATATTTAAACTAAAAAAATAAGTATTTAAATAAAAATGGACGTTAAATTTTTAGATGTGAAATTGAATTTTCGACAAATTAGTTTAATTTTCGAGGGAAGAAATGCGTTTTAAAATGAAAAAATAAATTCTAGGCCAAAAATGAAACAGTTAAATTTTCAATTCATAAAATCAATTTTGAACAACAAAAACAATCGAATTTACAACAGAATAGTAAAATTTTTAAACACAGAAGTAAATGCACAAACAACATGAAGAATATTCTAATAAAAAGATGAATTTCCTACCAATGAAATTAATTTTCTCTAAAAAAAACAAATTTTGAAGCAAGCACGTAAGTAATTTTTCAACTTTAGAAATAAATCTTAATTTAAAAAATAAGTATTCACCAAAAAATGGAATAGTTAAATTTTCGGATAAAAAACTAATTTTTCAACAAAGTAGTTTAATTTCCAACGAAAGAAGTTAATTTTCACCTAAAAAAGATACATTTTTAAACAAAATTGGAACAATTAAATTTTCAGTTAAAAAAATTAATTTTCAACATAAAATCGAATTTACAATAAAATAGTTACATTTTCAACCAAAAAAAATTAATTTGTAAACGATGAATAATATTCTTTTTAAAAAAGACCAATATTCAACAAAATACATAAATTTTCAACTACACAGTTGAATTTTCAACTTAAAAAGATAGTGTTTCAACCAAAAATGGAATAGTTATATCTTTAGTAAAAATATGACTAATAACCGAAAAAAGAAGTTATAAAAAAATATTTAAATTTTCAACAAGAACAAAATTAATTTTCAACGATAGAGGGGAATTTACAACCCGAGAACTCGATTTTTAACAAAAATAGATGATACATCTTTAAACGAAAAGAATAATTTCAAAGTCCAAAAAGAAAAAATATCAACTTTTTAAAAATTTGTATGTCAAAATGAATTACTTTAACATAACAACTGATTTTTTTAGCAAAACCGTTGCATTTCTAAACCATATATATGAATTTCTAACAGGAAAGTTAATTAAAAAAAAATTTTCAACAGAAAAAGATGAAACCTCAATCAAAAATATGTAATACAAGAAGTTTCATACCAAAAAGGATTGTATTCAATAAAAATGTGTTGGACTTTCTTATTCGTTTCCATTAATAATTTACTTCGAATTTGAGGGGAAGAACGAGAACAATTGTTTTAAATAGATATTTTAATTGATTGAGCTCTAATGTAATGTTGTCGACTAATGTAGTGAAATAGTTTGTTTTTTTGTCGATAGAATGATGATTTTTAATCTACTTATTTAAACTTTTTTTACCGAAGAGAATAAACATTTTGGTTAAAAATTCTTTTTTTTATATTATTCTTGTGTTAAAATTTAATTTATCACGTTTTTGTTTATTATATGTTTCATATGTTCATATGTTTTATAAGTTTTATACGTTTTTGTTGAGAATTATTTTTTTTTAGCTGAAAATTAAACTATTCAATTCCTGGTTTCAATAACCATATCTCGAAGCAAGCAGCGCCAGTTTTTTGATAAAATGTTTAAATTTTGTTTAGTAGTAAAAAATACGTGAGAACAATAGCACGTAAATACCAATGATGCTCAGTGAGTTTTACATGCATTCCAACAGCGAGCCTGTTCACCCTCGTCAAACTCCATTCGGCAGACTTCCCGAAGGGAGTCGAAGTATCGGGAACGAATGAACCCGGGCATTATTAGGAGATTTCGGCAAGTTAGAAAAGTTTACATTATGAAATCATTGATTAACACAATTTCAATTAACAGAATGAATTTATTTATATAATTACAAAAAATTAAAAAAATGATTCATGAAAATCGGTTATATTTCAGTCGCCTCTTTCCCGAGATTACAGAATGTAGTATTCCCTTCATCTCGCTAGATGTCACGACGTTCAGAGTGGGGGGGGGGGGGGGGGGGGGGGGGGGGGGGGGGGGGAAGAAAATTTACACCCACACGCTGATACTTTGCGCGTTCCAAGCCAACCTCATATTCTTTCGTCGTGCGTTAGAGGTTACACGTTCCAAGATTAGATATTTTTGTTTTTCTTTAGTTACTTTTCGGTCATTCAATTTATGAGTGACAGTGAACACGAGCAATAAAAGAAAATCAGATATTGAGCTATTGAGTGTAGAATTTAAGCGTTTAAAAGAACAGTTGGAAGAATTGCAAGCTCTTCAGGAAGAAGAAGGATTTCGAGGATTCGAGTCTGTTGAATGCGATACAGAAGGAAGTGGTGATGACGGGAGTAATTTGGAAGATAACTCTCCATTAATCCAAATCAGCAATAAAAATTCGATGAAGAAAACTTCAGAAGGTATGGTTAATCCTATATAGGCATTATGTTTGGGATTTTAAGTTTTTCGCTCCATCACAAACGTGGAAGTTATTTGTGGTTTAAGAGATTCGAATAGAGATGAAACCTTGGAACAACATTTTAAGTGGTGAAATATACAAAATATTCCTACTTGATATTAAAACGCTCGCATGACGTTCTAATTTTTGTCTGCTATTTCCTACTTTACTTTGTAATTGGCCATTAAGCAGGCATAAACATGTGTTCTCGCATGACACATGGCTTGGTAAAAGCCGCCATGTTTGAATCCTTTGTTCTCTTTTGCTAGAGGTGAAACGGTTACATGTGTGCTCACAGGGCATACTGACTTTGTAAGGGCAAACCAAGCTGCCATTTTTCCTTCTTTCTCTTATGATTATAAATTCAGACAATAAACCGCGCTCGAAGAGGCATTTACTTATCAAAATATGAATAAATGGAACTTAGCTTAGTTATACATTTTACTATAGATAAATCTCATATAAATGAATTATGCCTTTTTAGATGGCAAAGAGAACACCGTAAACAAGATGTTGAAGAGAATGAAAAAGATGAGGCTGATATAGATGATGAAATTGCAGAGATTTTTGTCCAGGATTCACTCGAATCTAAAACCTTGAAATTGAAGGTACATTCGACAATTCACAAAAGATGGAAATATTGGAAATATTGTGTACACTTATTGAAGAAAAGGAAAGTGTCGATAAAGTTCTCTTATTAGAACGCCTACATGATGCAGGAAAACTCATCGCCGACATGATGCACAGTCAGACTAAGTCCAGGATTGCCCTTGTTCTAGCCGGGGTCGATAAAGAAACAAGAACTGTGCTTGAAGACACAAAGTCAGTGGAATCTTTATTTGGTAAAAACCTAGCAGAAAAAATTAAAGAAGCAATAAGTATGGATAAAGTAGGTTCTTTAAGAAAAATTTCTGGGCAAAAATTTCATATACCACCATCTCAAAGACAGGCTTTAAACTCAAGCAGTCTGCTGGGAAAAAGGCTGTTTCCCAATTCATCAGGCTACTTTCAAGGCCACCCGTCGACTCAGGCAAGATCGCAACTGTACTTAAAAAACAGGCCACAAAATCAGCCATTCAACCAAAAAGCACAGTTCCAGGGGTACAAACCGAGGATACAGGAGAAATTCAAATAAGTGTAAGTAAGGTTGCAGGAAGATTAAAATACTATTTAGAAAATTGGTTAAAGATTACATTAGACAACTTTATTTTAAACTGTATTAAGGGCTTTAGGATAAAATTTGATGCGAAAGTAGAACAGGGAAAGATACCGTTAGTTAAATTTGATTCAGTCAAAGAAGTCAATAACTGTCAACAAGCAATAGACTCACTATTAGCAAAGGGCGCCATAGAACCTTTCAGATCAGATAAGAATCAATTTTTATCGACCTATTTTCTTGTATCTAAACCAGATAGATCCTTTTGCTTCGTTTTAAATCTAAAAAACTTGAACGAGTTCATCAGAACAGATTATTTTAACCATTCGGTTTGAATGTAAGCCCGTTTATTTTCACGAAACTGATGAAGCCTGTTGTAAATAATTTAAGAGCAAAAGGACTGGTGTCAGTAATATACCTTGATGATATGTTATGTGTGGTTAAAGGTTTTGAATCTTGCAAACAAAATACAAAAGATACAGTTGCCTTATTAAATTTTTTGGGGTTTTTAGTAAACGAAAAGAAAAGTAATCTTACACCATCTACAAGATGCAAGTTTCTCGGTCTTATTATCAATTCAGTACAATATTGTATTGAACTACCAGATGAGAAAAGACGAAATTTAGAAATAGAAATAAGATCATTTCTCACCAAGTCTTCATGTTTAGTCATTTAAATTGGCAGATCAATACATTATTGGTTACGATAAACTCTATTAAAACAGGTGATTTCAGAATGGAAATTTATACAGATGCTTCTGGCACAGGTTGGGGTGCTACGAACAGTTTAGATCAGATTTATGGATTTTGGGTTGATGAGCAAAAGAAGTTTCATATAAATTACGGAGAGCTGTTAGCAGTAAAATTTGCATTGGAACGGTTAGCAGATCAATTAAATAACTGCCAAGTCCTGCTTGGCATGCAATGATCAGCAGATTCATAAAAGGTGCTTTAGATTGAAACCGGCTAAGCCGAAGTATTCTCACACATGGGATGTGTCAATAGTCCTAGATTATTTAAAGAAGCTGCATCCTTTATAGAGTTTAATCTTTCAAGATTTAACTGACAAAGTAGTAGTACTATTAGCGTTAAGTACAGGGCACAGACTTTAGCTAATTTAAAATTAAGTAATATCCGCTAAACTCCACAAGGTACAGAGATAAAAATCTCAGATCTCATAAAAACGTCGTATATTGGTAGGTGTCAGCCTTTGTTAACTTTACCAAAGTTCAATCAAAACTCTAATGTATGCGTATCTTCTATACTACGAGAATATATAAATATTACTAGACAATTAAGGGGAAATGAAGATAAACTATTTCTGGCGATTAAAAAGCCACATGCGGCTGTCACTTCTCAAACCATTAGTACATGGATTAAAAAGGTACTAGAAAAGAGGGGTATCGATATATCTGTTTTTTCTTCTCATTCAACAAGACATGCATCTACATCGGCTTCCTTACCTAAAGGAGTCGATTTAAATACAATAAGATGTACAGAAGGATGGTCTGAAAGGTCGCAAGAGTTTGCCAGATTTTATAATCGACTAGACGTGTACAAAAAAATTCGATCCGACTTCGAACCGACATTGTACGCGCTTCGATTGTCGAAAAACCGCATTCAATTCGTGCCACTTGGTTCGAATTTTTCGATTCGATTGGCCCATCGTTTGAATCTCGAAAAACGAACTTCAGCGAGCGCTGTCATCGGTTCGAATTTTTCAATTCCATCGGTCCGTCGCTCGAATGTGCAAAACCGAAGTTCGACACATGCTATCGTCGGTTCGAATTTTTTAATTCGATCAGATCCTCGCTCGAATGTTGAAAACCGAAATTCTGCGCCCACTGTCTTCGGTTCTAATTTTTCAATGCGATCGGCCTGTCGCTCGAATTTCCAAAACCAAACTTTGACGCGTGCTGTCGTCGTTTCGAATTTTTTAATTCGATAGGCTCGTTGCTTGAACGTCGAAAACCGAACTTCGACGCGTGCTATCGTCGGTTCCAATTTTTCGATTTGAGCCGACCCTCGGTTTTCTCGATTCGAATGGCTCGTCGATTGAATATCGAAAATTCAATATGCGACTGACAAAAGGCATTTTAAGTTTCTAATTCATAATAACGATTCCAAAATCTAAACCGATGCATATAGAATGCAGATTGAAGATCCAAAGAGACGTGAAGACAATACTGTGCCAATGTGCTGATTACTATTACGTGACCTATATACAGTTCAACAATAAAAAACGTATCATTAATTTTTAATTCATAATTAAAAAGTTCTTATGTGATAAAAAGGAACTAAAAATAATGATTCCTTATATGTTATGCATGTTTAAATTTACAGAATGCTTTTACAGGTTTTTTTCAATAAGTTGCATATCATTAAATAAAATTTTTTATCAATTTTATCCTATAATATTTTTGTGCAATATTATAAAAAGAAAAGTAGAACCGATTTTAAATGATTTTAACTAAAAGTTATTTGCAGATGGCATTAGGGCACTAGGAGAAGATACGAATTTAGTACCATCCCTCCGAAATTTAAATTTTTCCATTTTTCTTTTTGCTAACGTATGTATGTTGTTTGTTAATATTTTTCTTTGTACCCTTTTGGTTGCCCGGCTGGTAGGAAAATCAAAATTTCTTGTCAACACAAATTTCGAAAATTTTAATGTTTTTTTTTTCAAATCTTTGCACATAGTTTTATGCGGATATTATGAATTATTATTATTCGTTATTAGTCAATAACTTAAAAGTTTCAGTCAAAATGGCGGATAAAAAAACGGCACCGCTAACTGTTCAGCCCTAGAACTTTTAAAGAAACAGAACGGAAGAAGTACTAGAATGTACATTTATGCAGTCTCTGAGTATTATATAAGGACTGAGAAAACAGGTGGTGGAGAATAAGTAAAGAAAGATTTCCACTCGTAGCGAAAGCAGCGTCTCGATACTTGGCTGTACAAGTCTCATCTGTGCAAAGCGAAAGATTATTTTCCATTACTGGTAATATTGTTACTCCAAAGAGAAAACGTTTGCTTCCTAAGCATGTGACGCAGCGATCTGTACTTACAACCAATTTGCGCAGAAGGAAGATATCAATTCTTGCTTGCGAAATTTTCTATCATTGAAATGTAAAGGTTTTTAGTATAACTTAGACGACTTTTTATAAAATTTTATTTATACTTGAAGTTTTTTCGACGTATAGGAAGTCCTTTAGTCTTCAGTTTTAATGGAAATCTTAAATTCTCATCATGTAAGATTAACATCTCCACATCGGCATCTCTCCCCAAAGCAATTTTTCTCAGTACTTCCAAAGATGACAAAAGTGCGGCAACTCTCCCCAGTGGCATCTATCACCCCAAAAAATTT
This sequence comes from Belonocnema kinseyi, assembly GCF_010883055.1. Classification (NCBI taxonomy): domain Eukaryota; kingdom Metazoa; phylum Arthropoda; class Insecta; order Hymenoptera; family Cynipidae; genus Belonocnema; species Belonocnema kinseyi. The sequence continues at coordinate 145,519,161 of NC_046662.1, forward strand.
GTTGAGTACTTCCAAAGATGGTAAAACAGCAGCAAGTTTCCCCAGCGGCATCTCTTTCCCAAGAAAATTTGTTGCGTATTTCTAAAGATGACAAAACTGCGGCAAACCTTCCCTGCGGCATCTCTCCCTCAAAAAAAATGTTGCAAGTATTTTCAAATTCGGCAAAACTGCGGCCAGTCTCCTAAGTCGCATCCCCCCCCCCCCCCCCCCCCCGACGAAGAAAATTTGCTTAGTAATTCCAAAAATGGCAAAACTGCCACGAGTCTCCCCAGCGGCATCTTTCCCCCAAGAAAATGTTTTAAATACTCTCAAAGCTGGCAAAATTGTCGTAAGTCTCTCCAACGGCATCGCTCACCCAAGACAATTTGTTAAGTTCTTGCAAAGATGCCAAAATTGCCATCTTAAAAACTAAAAAAAAAATTTCATGATAGAAATACCACTAAGGAGACTTGCCACAGTTTTTCGATCTTTGAAAGTACTTGAATAAATTTTCTTGGAAAAGAGATGCCGCTTGGGAGACTTGCCGCCGTTTTACTATCCTTAGAACTAATTGAAAAATTTTCTTGAGGCAGAGATGCCACTTGGGAGGCTTGTCGCAGTTTTGCTATCTTTGGAAATACTCAACAAATTTTCTTTGGAGAGAGATGCCGCTGGAGAGACTTGCCACAATGTTGTCATCTTTAGGAATACTTAACAAATTTTCTTGAGAGAGATATGCCGCTGGAGAGACTTGCCGTAGTTTTGGCATCTTTGGAATTACTTTGAAAACTTTATTGGGGGAGAGATGCCGCTGGGGAGAATCCCCGCAGTTTTGCCCATTTTGGAATTACTTAGAAAATTTTCTTGAGGAAGAGATGCCGCTGGGGAGTCTTACCTTAGTTTACCCATCTTCGGAAGTACTTGAAAAAATTTTTGGGGAAGAGATGCTGCTGGAGAGATTTGCCGGTGTTTTGTCATCTTTAGAAATACTTAAAAAAATGATCTTGGGAGAGAGATGCCGCTGGGGAGACTTGCAGCAGTTTTCCCATCTTTGGAATTACTTTGAAAACTTTATTGAGAGAGAGATGCCGCTCGGGAGAATCTCCGCAGTTTTGCCATTTTTAGAATTAGTTAGAAAATTTTCTTGAGGAAAAGATGCCGCTGAGGAGACTTGCCGCAGTTTTCCCATCTTTGGAAGTGCCTTAAAAAAAATGTGGAGGAAAGATGCCACTGGAGAGACTTGCCGCTATTTTGCCACTTTTGGAAGTACTTAACAAATTCTCTTGGGTGATAAATGCCACTGGGGAGGCTTGCCGCATTTTTACCATCTTTGGAAGTGCTTACAAATTTTTCTCGGGGGTGAGATGCCGCGGATGTGACCATTATTGCTTAAAGGCTTGCCACATTTTTTCCACTTTAATGTCGACTGGAAAATTATTCTCGAAAAATATAGAAAAAATTAGCAGATTCGCATGCATTTGGTCAATTGTTATGCCCTTAGCATTCAACGAAGTGAAGTTAGCTAGTGATTGAAGTGCAAATATCTTATTGTATATGTAGACGGTCATGACTTTTTCTGTACATCCCGGCTTTAGTTTAAATATCGACGGCCATGACGATTGATATATGTGACTTGAGCCAAGGTCGGATAGGAAGAGTGTTTACTTAGAGGAAGACTTTACATTTATATTTTTATTTTTGAGAGATTAAATAACACATCGTTGTCAGCAATCAACTACAGGAAGCCTATGGCACCACGGGATATACCAGTGAACATTGCATGCCCATAACTATCCGATAATCTCAACAAACGGAAATCAGGTGGGTGTTCACGAGACCGCCAGCCTCAGGGCCAGCGTGAACTTCAAACATGGGGTCACGCAGTGATCATTCTCTCTCCGACTCTGAAGCCGATTTGGACGCAGAGAATTTTAATTACACTCGCGATTCCTTGGTTAGGGAACTAACATCCGCACCGAACAGTATAAATCTCCTCAACCTAACCTCAGATAATGACGCCTTGACCCCTAACAATACAATCCCAAACCAGCTATCTATCGACACTGCTAATGCTATGGATACTGACCCCCCAAAGAATCCGAATGGCCATCCTCACAACCGAACAGCTTGATCGCATTCTTCTGACCGGGCAGGCAGCAAGAGACCAGCAGAAGAGAATAGTGCATCTTTGAACAAGTAGCCTTGATCCTTAAAAATAAATACCAAAATCACAATGGAGGCCCATTCACTGTTGAGGTAGACTGTATTGATAACTCCTCTTAACTCACTACCAGTAGGGAAAATTCTCCATAACTATTTTAATGACGAAATCCTAGGCTGAGAAAAGAAAGGCCCCTCCAGAACCAATGTCCTCTGCAGATCTGCATACTGAAATACAACCATCAAATCCGCTGCTTTCTTGTACAAAAAAGAAAAGGCTGACCCGAATAGCTACATCAGGTATATCTACTCTTTGTCTCCCCAAATTGAAAGCAACCAAAATCAGACTTATCCACACTTCAATTTCTCAAACTTCCCTACTTTAGGTGATGTCAATCTTGACACAATAACGACGACCTCAAAGCCCAAGATTTATAAAACAGGATATAAGCTCGCAGTGAATAACTCACTTCCATCCTGCGGTCCACATAACACGCCCCCATCACCTGTCCCTATTCCTTCTAAAAAAACTAATCTTAATAATCAAGCTGCCCATTCTTTTGCTCAGTTCTAGACCAGAGATCCAAGTCCCTTTGGAAATGGAATCTGCCTGCAAGACCGAAGCGCTGACTCTACTTGTGCAACCTCTACTTTTTCTAGCACTCACTCTACTATTTCCGTGAACCCTGAAAATCTCATGAATATGATCTCATCCGTAATGGAAATTTTACAACGATTTGCTTCACTCCTTTCGCTTTTAAATGCTGGACTTACCGACCAATTAAACAACTCCATCAACAGTATAAATGCTCGTTCTCTCTCTAGAAAATAGCCACCTAATAATTATTCTATATACAACAACTGATTAAAAACATAACTAACCGACTCCAATCATAAATTCATTCAGCCATTTCTTATATTAAATTTCACATGGGCAATCTAAAAAAAGTAAGAATCGTACATTGGAATTGTAGAGGTATCAATAACAAAAAGCTAACCTCGAAAGAGTTCTGTATAACTACGGTGTCATCATGCCGAATGAAACTTTTGTTTAAACTAAAAATAACTTTTTTCTCAAAAAATTTACCATAATCAGAAATGATCGCTCCGATAACCCCGGAGGAGGTCTACTAATCACAATTAGAAATGATATTCCCTTCTACATTATACCCTATGGAATTCCCAACTTTTTGGAATCAATAGCAATCTCCATTCCACACTGACCGCTTCTCTTCCATCTTCATAGGAGGCGACTTTAACTGTCACCATATGCCATAGGACATTGGATACTCTTGCCCCAATGGAAACAAACTCCTCGAAGCCACTCAAAATTCAATATTTAGCATACTGAATTATGGTTCTGCAGTTCCACTTCCATGTCACCACCATCCTACAAATTAATTGCCTTACTTACGAATTCTCCCATAAATATAATTTAAGGAAAGCGTGTTGGAGTACCTTTCAAAGCGTTCTTAAAGCCCAACAATTCGATAACCTGACAATCGAGAGTTCCCCTCTTATACCCCTTAAAAGCGTATCACAATTTATTAGAATTAATTGACGAGGCTCTCCACAAGACAGGTCCAAAAATTGAAAGTAAACCTAAAAGAGACTTCCAAAATTCTCCGCAATGCTGGAATGAAGAATGCTCAAAATTTTAATGCCTTAGAAAAGCCAGACTAGGGAGATATCGTCACTCCACTAATTATAAAAATTACCTAGACCTTCAAAAAATCGAAGCTTCCTCTAAACGTACCTTCAAAAAAACTAAAATAACAAACTTTAGATCCTTTTGTGATTCATTATCTCTCAATTCAAAGTTTTCCAACGTCTGGAACACAGTTCAAGGATTTCGATACAGGTTGTTATCTACCCCTTCCCCAACCACTGATAAGCATAATATCGAAGCCACCAAAAAATAGAAACATTCACCGATAAATTTTGCGAATCCAATTGCCCCCTCGCTGACTTATCTCACCCTCTCCCTCTCCCAAACAACCCTCCTTCATCCTAATACCTAAATCAAATTCAGACAACTTCCGCCCAATTGCCCTTGCTTCGTGCTTCCTTAAACTGCTAGAAAGACTAATTAGCACACGAATCAACTGGTGGCTCCTTGGAAGATCTGCAATTTTTTTCAGAATGTCACCTCCGAAAGAAATGTATATTTTAAGGTTAACAGCTCCTGTGCTGGACCTTACAAATTTAAAAGAGGCCTTCCCCAAGGATGCGTCTCTAGCCTAACTCTGTACAATATCTATACCTTAAAAATCCACAAACACATCCATCCCATTGTAAAATTCTTTAGTATGCAGATGACATAGTCATATACATAGGAACGGGTAACTTAGATGAATGTATCTATATTCTCCAAGAAAGTATCGTCCCTCTTCAAAATTCCCTTAAAATAAGAGGCCTCAATATATTTGTGGAGAAGACGAAATTCCTAATATTTAATGTAAATAAATCACTTGTTCACACGGACTCCCACATCACTTTAAATAACCAAAGAATTGCCCTCTCCTATGAAGTCACCTTCCTGGGTATACTTTTTGACTCAGAATTGGTATGGAACGCTCACTTTCTACGCTTAATCGAAAAAACTAAAAAAATTATTAATATTATTTAATTTCTTAGGGGTACCTGGTGGGGCTCTAACACCAAAACCTTACGCATTCTTTACCACTCATTCATCAGAAGATCCCTCGAATATGGTTGTCAAATCTCGTCCATATATAAAACTAAGCCATTCGAACAAATCTGTAAACTTCAAAATCGCATCCTCAGGCTTATTCTTGGCTACCGCTAATCCACACCAATCCCAGTCATGTTCTATGAACTTAAAGAACCTCCTCTATCCCGCAGATTACAATTATTAACTAGAAAATTCACTCTTAAACTCCTCTCTTATGAGGAACACCCAAATTTAGACCCCCTTTATCGACTAGAAAAAATAACTGCTCGAAAACTACATTCAATATAAGAGAAGCTTTCTACCTATTGAATTCTTTCATTAGTTTAAAAAATATGAATAAAAAATTATGTTTTCTTTTAGCCCTATCAACTATTTCCTACATTACACCCTTGAATTTGAAACTCCAAACATCAATTTGGATTTGGGAGAACTCCTTACAAAAAGTTCTTCTCCTAATTTAGAGTTTAGGCGATACGCCGAAAATACTCTTAAAAACTTCACTGCGGAAGCTATTGCTATCTCCGAAGCATTAGAAATTATAATAAACGATAATATCTCCCCCGCAACCATCTGCTCTGATTCTTGCAGGGTTCTACTTGCTTGGAGAAATTTCAATCACTCAAATACCAGTAACTTACATTTTCAAAATTAGAAATCTTCTCTCGTATGCTAATAATATAAACCTTAAAGTCAATCTTATATGGATTCCTGGACATAAAGGCATTTTCAAAAACGAAGTTGCTGACAAACTTGCCAAATTAGCACTAACTCAGGGTACCCTTTTAGAATGCAGAATACCTCGCACAGATTTCTACAAATCATTTTCGGATAAGCTAAATGAGATTTACAGCGCTGACTTAAAAAGTGATAGCGACCGCAGGAGAGGAATGTTACCTCCGTTCTGTGCGGAAAGATTTCTGTCTGATCCCAATAGCCCAGCTTGCTATCAGATAATCAGATTTATTAAAAATACGGGTCTATCGGTATAATTACTATTTTCACCTTCCTAATTTAAATCTATATTTATCACCTTTGCTTACTTTCACATATACTTCATGCTTGGAACTCTCATGATTTACGGCACGTGAACACCACATATAAAATAAACACCTTGAATCGCAATCATATGCTTTTAAATTTTCCGGCCTTACACAAGCTACACACCCATCACTCCATCTGTAGTCTACATACAGCATTATATCCAACTAAAAACAGAAACAGAGTGAACTATGTAATAGCAATGGCCGGATAGGTCTTGCTCTAACCAGCAGGAGAACCTGAGCGAAACAAGAGGATCTCTCGATACATCTAGTGCTAAAGGAAATAACCACCTAAAGAAAGAAAGAAAGACGGCCATGACTTAACTAATATTTTGAGGTTACATTAGGAAGTTATAACTTTATTATAAGTGACTAGAACGCACTGATAAATCAAAGAGAGTGGAAAATTAGGTAAATATTTGTCGGTGCACTAATTCTTGTTTATCCATCATATTTTGTATCTTGCATAGTTTGACTGTGAGGTGGACTTTTTTATTTTTTGTTCGATAAAAATTTGGATTTTCAATTTTTCAACAAAATGCAGAAAGTTTTTATGATGATCTTGTATAGCTTTAAAAAAGTAGCGTTTTTATTGTCTGGGCTCTCCTTATATCGTGCGCTGTTTCGCTCAAAATTTTAATTTTCGTTTTTTATGCAAATTTTGAAAATGTTGTAACTCCTACAATTTTCTTGTTAACAAACAAATTCGCGAAGATAAATTGGCTCACTTGTCGAGTACTACAAATAGCTGTACACATAATGTGCAAATATAAAAATTACTTTTTTCAAAAATTTTGAAAATTCTTTAACTTTTTGAATTTTGATAAAAAGTAGCTGACTAAAACAAGCTTGTCGTTTCCTTTTACATTTCAAAAACGTTTATCAAAGATTATTCTAATCTAAATATATATTCAAAAATGATCGTGCCTACAAGCCACCACTACTACTACAACTACAGACAGACATACGCCTTTGTACAAACTGTTTTTTCTGTCACAGGGGGTCTTTTAACGTGAAGATTCAGTGAAAACCGAATAAGTTAATTTTTACATAAAACTAATACTTTCTCTTTAGGATGAGAATGTAAAATCACTGAAAATTATATCATTGTTTATTTTACACATAAAATACCAGGTGTATACATATGAAACCGGTATTGCCATCTACCGGCCAGTAGGCACACTTGTAGGCACTGTCGGAACTTACCATTTGTGCTAATTGGCGTAT
>NC_046662.1:145526361-145529111 GCF_010883055.1 Belonocnema kinseyi
GGATTAAAAATTATTGCTAAGGAAAACATTTTTAAAAGTACCGTCTTTAGCGTTACTTTGGTAGAAATTGCAGTGAAAATGCACAGCCGCTACTTACAACCTAAGGACTTTCATTATGACTGCACACTTTAACCAATGTTTCTGATTCTTTTATTTACTCTTTTGTAATTATATAAATAAATTAATCTATGATTTCAAAAGGACAGTTTTTGTAACAGTAGTAGTGATGCGCAGTGAAAAAATTATATATCAAATTCATTTTTTTTAAGTACTAAATATCCTGAAAAAAATAACTTTTCACAATTCTTAAGACTTATAACGGGAAACAATTCTTTAAACAAGCCAGACTTTTATCAAAATTACTTAGAAACACGCTGCTTATGGATTAAACATGATTCATTTGAAAAAATAGAAAAAATACCCTTTTTAGCGCGAATTTGCTGGAAAGCTGCATGTAAATCCACAGAAGTCATTATTTCCGACAGATTCACATTAATACGGCAAATATTTGAACGATTAAACGAACTTACCTGTAAGTGAAGTTCGATCGCAATTATATGAAGAAGAAGCCTCTTTCGAAGAGATTACAGAAAGTAGTATTCCCTTCATATTGCTAGATGTCACGACCTTCAGAGTGGGAGGAAGAAAATATACTCCCACACTCTGCTACTTTGCGCGTTCCAAGCCAACCTCATATCTTTAGAGTATTTAAAATTGCTAAGTTCTTATTAGGGCTTAGGGCTTCAGAAAAACCCAAAAAAATTTCGAGAATTTTTTGGTGGGGTGGGACTGTAATCTCTTCGAAAGAGGCTTCTTCATATAATTGCGATCGAACTTCACTTACAGGTAAGTTCGTTTAATCGTTCAATTATATTTGAGTCGCGTCTTTCTCGAGATTACAGAATGTAGATGCTGAGACAAAGAGAGAGATAGACAGAGACGGAGAGAGAGCAATTTTTAATATATAGCTTTCATTTCTTAAATAAACTCACTTTTTGCGAAAATAAGTTGTGCAAAATAATACCAAACAAATACTAATATTAAACAAAAAAGTATAGGTCGATTATACACGTGTGCATTTTCGGATCCAATGCTGAAAACCGAAATTCGATGCGCACTGTCCTCGGTTCGAATTTTTCAATTCGATCGGTTCGTCGCTCGAATGTCCTAAACCGAAATTCGATACGTGCTATCGTCAGTTGGAATTTTTCGATTCGAGTCGTCCCTCGCTCAAATGTTGAAATTCGACGCCCAATGTCGTCGGTTCGAATTTTTATATTCTATCGGCCCGTTGCTCAAATGTGCAAAACCGAACTTCGATGCGTGCTATCGTCGGTTCGAATTTTTCGATTCGATCGGGCCTTCACTTAAATGTCGAAAACCGAACTTCGACGCGTGCTTTCATCGGATCCCATTTTTCGATCGAATGTCGAAAATCCGACATTCGATCCGTGCTACGGTGTATCAGTGATTCACTTTTTCACATACTTGCTTTCAATTAGGTGAGCACAGTCTATCAATAAGCCGAAAACTGTCGGTAGTTTCCATTAATAAATTAACCAACTATAAAGATATGAAAACAGATTAAAGATTTTTAAAACAAAATTTCTCTTTTATTGAAAAACGTTTTCAATTCGAGAAAATGTTTACGTATACAAAATAAAGAATTTTTGATTTTTTAATACATATTCTCCGAATTCTTGTACATATTACACTTAGAGAAAAAGTTGTCTTGAAACAAAAGCATCGTTCTCTTGACTGTTTTGTTTCGAACCACGTGATAATCGTATTTAAACAAACGGAGCTGTTTGGCTGCAAGATTTCGTGAATCTCGTCGCAAAAGGATCATATTTTCTGCAAAAAGATCCTTTTTGTCACGAATGAAAATCCTCTCAACCTTAAATATAACAGCAACTTCTATTTGTGCCAAAAAGCATTCTTTGTATTCTTGTAATATGCGAGCTTATACCATTTTCCCTATTTTAGTGGTCTAATTAACAGATTAAAATGCATATATGCTTTTTAAAGCACTATCAAATATAATAAATATTAATCATAATTAAAAATAAATATTAAAATATCTAAACCAGCCTGAATGCAATTTTAATATTTGTCGACGACTTGTTTAATTTAGATTATTTATCATTTTTATAGTTATTTGTCACGAAATTTTGAATATATTGAAGGTTTTTCAATGCTGAATGTGTATGAAAATTCTTAAATTTTGCTGATCTAGAAGATCAAAAGTCAAAACCTTTTAATTATAAATGTAAGAAAGTAAAAAATTGTTAATATAAGCCATCAAAATTACATAATATCCCATCGTGAAACTTAACATAGGCATAATGTTTAATTATAGATTTTCAAATATAATAACTCTTTAATTTTAAAGATTTTAAATTTCTACAATTTTATAGAGTTGCAATTGAAAATGGTTTTATCATATACATGTTAAATTTTAAATGATTCAATTTTCAATATATACATTTGAAAGGTATGTAATTTTGATCGGTTTTTTTAATCGTTCAATTTTGAATGCTTAAACTTAATAATTATTCATATTTGATCATTTTTAAGATTTCATATTGAATATTCATTAATTTTTGTATGTGTTCATTTAAAAAAATTTAATTTTTAACATAAAATCTGCTATACCAGGTGTATACATATGAAACCGGTATTTTTTCAAGAAAAAAACACATTTATTTCAAGAGAATGATAACAAATATTTTATTCAAAGTATGCGCCCT
>NC_046662.1:145529211-145570946 GCF_010883055.1 Belonocnema kinseyi
ATCTGATATATGAAGCTTCATTATGGATAAAATACTTAAAGATGATCGTTTTACTCACATTTTCAATGATCCAAAATTCAGAAGAATTCCAAAGAATGAACGAAAAGTGAAGATTGACAAACGATTTCAATCTATGTTTAAAGATAAAAAATTTTCTGTAAATTCTACCATAGACAAAAGGGGAAAACCTAGTGTCCAATCTTCCGGAGAAAATCTTCGAAAGTATTATAATATATCTGACAGTGAAGATGATGAATCGCTTAATACTGGTTCTGGAATTGTTAGAAAAACATTAAAGAAAATAATTAAGGAAAAAGGATGTCAGGTAAATAATGCATTTAATAAAGGCAAAAATTTACTTGTTAAAGTCGGTGATAAAGAGAAAGAAAGCGCCAGTGAAGGCGCACAGGAATCGTTATTAGTTAATAAGAAAGAGAATAAAACCCAATTGTGTACTGGAAGAAAAAACGAAAATACCAAAATATCTCATGATATTAAAAAGAAGTTAAGAGATTTGTCAGTGGATTATGCTCGAGGGGAAGGTCTGCTTGTTTCAGACAGTTCTTCTGATGAAGAAAGTTTATACAACAGTGGTAAGATAGTTTTATTTCAGTTGAATTTTGTATTTTAAACGTATAATTTTTTCCACTATGGGCACGTTTCAGAATTTGTCGTTTCAAATTAATTTTTCTCCCTTGGGATGAGCAAAGTTTGGTTTACATGGAAAGAACAAAACAGCTGTGGTTACCGTGACTCACTGTGCTGATGCGCGTAATGGGAAAAAGGGCTTTGAATCGCTTGGAAATATGTGAAATTTGTGATCAAAACGTTTTTCATCGCTGGGACATCACACTGTTGATGCGTGTAAAATAATGCTGAACACTGTGATCGCAGTGGTGAACACTGTGATCGCAGTGGTGACCACTGTGAAGGTCCTAACTGTGATTCATGCGCATGATCGCCGTGAACACGTCAATTTCATATATTTTGCATCATTTTGAAGTACTCTTTCCGTATCACGCACATCAGCACCGGGAGTCACAGTGACCAAAGCCGTTTTGTTTTCTCCGTGTAGAAAAAGTTTACGTTTTTAAGACCGTAAAACATGTCCATTTGAGACTTTTAGTTTGTTTATATACAAGGCTTCCTAGTTTGATCCTTATTTAATAACCCCAATAACAGAACTTAATTTACGCAATAATATATTTGTTCACGTGGACAATACCTTCGCCCGGGGAGGTTTAGACTTTTTCAAGGCAGATTCAGGACGTCTAGCATACTATGAAAGTTAACACCGAGGTTATCACTTGCTTCAAGAATCTGTGCTTTTGGGGGATGTTATAACCTGGGTCATTGAGTTATTAAAGAATTAGTAGGGAAACTAGTGATTCAAAACAAGGCTATAATTTATCACTTCTTAAATTTTACCGCTCCATATTGAAAAAGTTTTATCAACTTGTTTTTCAAACTTCCAGAATTTGATAGTCGAAAAGAAGCGAGCCACTCAAGATTTCAAAAGTTAAAAAAAAACTGTTTTAAGAACTTGATAAATTATTAACATTGTAAATGCAATGTTCATACAAAGTTGTAATAGGAGTGAGACGGAAGAAAAGGGCGAGCAGAGTAAAAAACTGATAGAAAATAATGATATTCATATTGATCCTGAAAAAGGAAGATTGCAAGTTGAAAGTTTGAGCAAAAAAGACACAAAATAAATGTAGTGTAGCGTCTTTCTAGTAATTTAATAAAGAATAATTAATACCTTTAAGGGCATGTGACACATCCAAATACCTGTATTACCGACCTCACTTAATCAGTTCATTGAATATTCTTTTGAACCTAAGAATTTTTTTTGTAATTAAGGGCGTGTGATACTTAGAAAATTGTCGATTTTACCAGTTTTAGGTTCCCCCGACTTTTTTTCTAGAATAATAAATCTTTTATCTTAAAAATTTGGGAAATGACAGCGAACATGCTAACGGACGTCCCCACACACTCTTTTTGTGGGTTAATTTAAAAAAGTTTTAATTTAGAAAAATATGATTAATTTGCATAGCGCTTAGGAATTAGTATCGATTTTTCCAGTGTTAGATTCTCCCGGCTTTTTTCCTAGGGCAAGAAATATTTTGTCTTCAAAATCTGGGAAATGATAGCGAGTATGCTAACGGACGTCCCCGCAAACTTTTTTTGTTTTTTTTATTCAAAAAAATTTTTATATTGCTAACAACGTGGTTGTATATTTCGAGGTTATATGTGTTACAATTCTCCCGAGCGTTACTTCCAAACTACACAATATTGTTTGACGAAAACTTTTGACTTTCAAATAAACATAGTAACTAATCGTCCGGAACTAACCTTTTTTGCAGGCAATTAAAAAAGTTTATTTCATAAATAATTTTCAAATTATCAGAAAGGCAGAGATGAAAAACGACGTAACCTCAAAATAATGCACATGCATAAAATTTTTATTTAGCACAATAAATTTTTTTGTTATAATCCCTCAAAAAAGAGTCCGGGGACGTCCATTATGATATTTTATAGCATCTCCGAATTCAGTTTTTAAAAATTTTCATTTTATGTGGGAAAAAGCCGGGAGAACTGCACCCGATTGACCACACAACGAAGTATCACATGCCCTTAAAATATCCAGCTGATATAATATGTAATATAGGTAATATAGGTATTTGGCTAATGCACAAGCCCTTTAGTCGGAATTTAATTAAAGGACAATATTTTTTTGAACTATTGTTACTTCACTTATAGATTTAGTTTTATTTAAATCCAATAAAAATTGGATTATTTCTTTAATTTATAATGAAATACTTACTATACAGAGGATACTCACATTTTTGAACTACCCCAAAGAGGTCCTTCATATATTACGTAAAGTGCTTAGGGGAGGTGAATTCTTAGTCAGCCGTTACGACAATTGTGAGAAACTACAAAATAAATCGAAAAAATCCTCACAGGGGGGTGGGGGGTCCACAATTGCCGGGAAATTGCATTACGTAATATATTTATGAACCTCAATGTTTAATTCCTGAAAGTTGCCACGTTATAACATCTAGACAAAAAAAGAAATGTAATTTTTCCCAAATTTTTTAAATCTTACCTTTTCACAACGCCTATGGGAAACGTGGTTTCCGTTAATTTGGTTGAATTTTTTATATTTTACGTGTCTCGTCATTCTGAACAAATGCCTCAATGAGCACAAAGTCCAACACTCGAGTCCCAAGATAAGGCCCGCCGAAGTCAGTATAATGAGGGTATCGGCTCTACAAGTTCACTTGGTTATTTTCCTTACTCGAGAAGAGTGGTTTTGGTTATTTGCCTGAATTTTTATATGTTACTCGTCTCGGCGTCCTGTACAAATGTCTCAATGGGAACAAAGCCCAAAACCCAAAGGGATCCAAGAAAAGGCCCGCCGAAGTCAGTGCGATGGGGGTATCGGCTCTACTCGTAATCTAGGCCGTTGACTCGTATTGGAAACGTACCCCCAATATAAAGTAAATGAAAGAATTAAAAAAGAATGGCCGTTGCCGCTTGCATGAGAATTACCCAGAGATCACCATGCGGAGCTTGCAAAGTCGGACTTAAACTACTTTGTCATCGTCAGTCTGTCAGTCGTTATAGTTATAAAGTTCTTCAATATTATGTTTTTTCTTGTTTTAGATTTACAAGGTCTCGCGTTTTTTATTTGTTAAATCAAGTTTTATCTCACTCTGAACTATCCTGACAAGGGCCCTTCAAAACTTATCGCCGATCTTCTACGCAACACTATGGGAAAACTAGCCAACTATACTTAAAAGAACCTTTAAAAGACAAATGACTATTGCTGCGATCGTCTTCTGTTTTTGTGCATACACGACAAAAAAACGACGATCGCTGGGATCGTTTTCTGTATTCGTGCATACGCGACTAAAAAGCGAATATCTCTGCTATCGTTTTCTGTTTTTCGCATACACGATAAAAAAGAACGACGATCGCTGCGATCGTTTTCTGTTTTCGTGCATACACAAAAAAAATGACGATCGCTGCGATCGTTTTCTGTTTTGGTGCATACACGACAAAGAAATGACGATACTGGTAAAGTGACGGCAGCGGCCTTTTCACTTGTAATCGTAGTATCTCTTTTCAACTGCTTTGACTTTGTTAGATTCTGGAGTAGAGTATATGTTCTTGCAGTATTTTAATAAACATTGGGAAGTTTGAACAACAAAATACAGTAGTTTGTGTTGCTGCGCAATTGTCAGATTTATAAGGTTTTACGTCTGTTTTAAAGCGTGATTTCTTCGAGTCCCTTAGGATTTAGAATAATCTTCATTGCACTCAAACTCTAGCATTTTGAAATTTACTATTATTATCCGTTATTGCTCTGCAGATCAAAATATCGAAAATATCGAGGACTGAGTCCTAATCACTCGACAAAGCGAGGTACGTGCGCTTTCACTTTAGCTTCAGGCTTGTCTCATTTAGGTAATCCTTGATATTTCTAAAGTACACAGCTGTATAATCTTTTGTAAAATCATCTTCGAGAAGTTTCGCGTCTTTTCAGAACGAACGAATCTGAACACGCCTACGGACCCTGGGCTTTCGCCTCCACCCTCAAAATTGTGAGTCTCCCTCATACTCTCAACTCTATCTGTAACTGACCTGCGACATTACAAGTCAAGCCTTGTTACAGTAAACCCCTTATGCTCATCTCTCAGATTAAAACGTCACATTTAAACTTACGTGTGAACTATCTTCATTTCCTTAACCCTTGCTTATCGTTACATCTAAGAGCTCAAACCAAGTGCTCAACAGTTTGGTTATTTTATTTCAGTACTGTTTTAAATGTGTTATTTTCTATTCTTAATCTCGCATCTGTATATTTGAAGATATATTTTCACAATAAATGTTAAAAAATATGTTCAAATATTATTTCTTTTTCACTTTTGAAACCAATATTTAATTCTCATAAGTGACATTTACCACTACTTTTGGTTATCAATTATGTGCATTTTATGAATATTTAATAATTTACTTTTTTCGCAACCAAAGCTACGAGAAAAAGTTGTGCATTCTACCTTTTATACTATAATAGTTTTATACTATAAACTATACTATATACTATAAACGCTTTTCCTCCCCGTACCATGCGACCTATGCGGAACTTCAACATTTAAAAAGTGGAGATTGCTGTGAGGTACCGTGAGGAGCTTAATCATCCTGCTCTTGAGATTAATGATCTTTCACGTGTTTGTTTTAACTGTGATTTATTACTTACACGAGATGAAGCGGCCTTGCAGAATCCAGATAGTCTTAGATTGAATGTTCTTAAACAAAGATCCACTGAAACATGTATGATTTATAATAGTCCAAGAGCCCGCTCTGAAAAGGTGCCTGGAATCGTTAGACGATTCTTACGAATTCTAAATGATTCGTCATGAGAACATTGCCCTTAAAAACCAATCTACACATTCTAAGTCCTTTCTGCCAACAGATCCTGCCATTCATCTCTCTCCAGTCTAGATTTCTGAATCTCGTACGAAACGTGATCTTTTTGAGTGATTCCAATAGACTCTAGCAACTTGGAAATGACAGTAGTCCTTATTCCGTGGCTGAGAGCCCACCACTGTTTGACGGAAATTGAGTTTGTGAAATGGGTTATCCCAGTCAAGGAATTTTCAGCGTCGGCGTTCACAGTCTGCTCCAGAGTCAGGTTAACAGGCTCTCGAGCCAAATTTCCTACATTTCTTTTGATACTAAAGGATCCCCTCAAGAACTTCCATTTCAGATCGGACTCGCTCAACTGCAGATTCAACAAATCGAAGACGTAACTCAATGACCATCTGGCGTAATTGGGCTGGTTGAACATGACAAACAAACCATCGATCTCGTAAACTGAATCGATGCATAGTTCAAGGTCACTCGAACGAATGCTCCTCGAAAAGTGGAAAAAAGTCTCGATCATTTGCACGTACTACATGTAGAATTGTGCAGTTTTACCGTGATCGCCACTCAAAGTCGAAGAACTGAACAACTTGTAGTTAATCAACAGATTTTTGACATAAGAGGAAATGTCAAGAACTCC
The DNA here is from genome assembly GCF_010883055.1 of Belonocnema kinseyi. Lineage (NCBI taxonomy): Eukaryota > Metazoa > Arthropoda > Insecta > Hymenoptera > Cynipidae > Belonocnema > Belonocnema kinseyi. The sequence continues at coordinate 145,535,288 of NC_046662.1, forward strand.
TCGATGCTCGCTAGGATCATTCATGGCCTTCTCGAGATCCGTTTGCAACGGTTAAAATGTTTTCCTTTGAGAAAAGAGTTTATAGAACCGCCGGCCAAGACTTCTGAGTTTATCAGTATGTCAGCGATCCCGGAACCATCGATTTACTTGCCAACGGCTTTCAAGATTGCCAATTGCAAGTGAAATCCGCCAATATTTATGAAGATGTGATCGAATTTCGGACTCTCGGATACTTGTATCTGTTTGACCATTTTAGCAATGGCTAGATCGTATGTGCAGATGATTTCTGGTTGATGTCATTCCTCGGCGATTCGAGACGCTTGGATGAGAGTCTCGAGGACAACCGAATACGACGTTGGCGAAGAATTAATCTGAGGAAGACACCGAACGATTTGCTTTTCGCTATCGTCTACCGTCATGCAGGAAGAGAATCCTATCCACATAGGGGTATTCTTGATACGCGAGAAACTGACCGCCCAAAAAAGATCTTGTGTCATGGCGATTTCTCTAGAAAAAAAAATACAACTCTTTACGCCTTTATCGATTTTGTCGTACGGTAACAGTGACATCCTGGTGACGGGTTTTCAGTAATACGGTTGAACTTCGCGCTGAACCTCTTCGAATCTACGCCTCTTACGTGGAACTATGCAATCAGCATCGCTGGGATTGTCACTCTAAGATTCGACTCACAAAAAGTCGTCGGGCGTACACAGTTCTGAGGAAGAAGAAATACCAGTAGGAATAAGTTTGTTTTCCTCATGAGCCGTGAATGTCATTTCCGCCTCCAACTCTTCAACAGCATTGTACGAAATGCAGTGACCATATTTGTCTAATATGGTCACAACTTTTCTGCTGCTGGTGAGAGATTTCATTGTCAAGCTGAGCATCATTTGCTTCGATGGTTTCACGCGCCCGTTCGTGATCATATAAATGATATCACTACATACGGACCTGACTCAAACATCGTGTCCTGAATTCCGTCTTTCCCAATCAGGTCCTTGAATCAAACTACTAACGAATTCAAATAAAAGATTTGGAGTGTTGCTTTCCCCTTCCAAAATGTTTTCGACCCTTATCTTATGAGGAAGCTTCTTGACCGGCATTTTCTAGATTGCATTTCGGAGCTCGAAAGCTACTTGCTCTAAACGGGACGATTTTTCAGTATCGTTGAGCAAGCTATCGTAAACTAGACTGTCAAGATCCATACCTATTTTATAAACTATTCTTTTTCAAAATGGTTTAGCCCCACAATCGATTGAGATTTCCCCGCAAAAATTTTCGAGAATTTTGGCCTGCAATAAATCGATTTTATAATTTTGGACGTCTTCTTCTCCAAATGTACCATCGCCTGATTCGACGAAAAGTAGCTTGTACCTTGCGAGCAATTCTACCAAGTAATAAACTTGCTCCCCCTCGATGATGTTTTTCTCGTTATAAATTTTCCGAGCAAATCGGAAGCTGCGGCATGAAGCTGTCGAACACTGCGCCATTCGCCAGTTTCTGAGTTTTTCCTGCTTTTATTAGTCGCGTTGGAGTGATATAAAGCATAGCAAGTTTTGTGGTAGTAAATGTCTTTAGAATTTTCCAAAACTCTTTGAATCGGCGTATCTTGTAGAATTTCTGTTAACCCGTATAATTTATCGCGCGCATCTTTCGAAGAGCACAAAATGGGAAACTCTCGACGCAGTTTGACGCGCCGTTGTTTTTTAGAACAGAAAATGCAAACAACGCCGAAACAAATTCCGATTGACGTTTCCTTCAAGCTCGTTTTCCTGAAGCTCATTTTCCTGAAAGTAAAAAAAAATAAAGACTGCAAGAATCATGGATATTTTTTTTTAAATACATTTCTATGTAACGACTCATTTTTATTTTATAAGGGTGTTTGATAATTGCCCTAAACTAAAATCCTAATCGTTTCATTTTACTCATCAAATATTAAACTTAAAGTTTTCTTCGCTGTATTTCAAAATAGAAATTAAACTAGAGGGGGGAAATGTCTAATTGCAATACTTTTTCTATAAGACGTTTCCGAAAAATTCTAACCTAAGCAGCGTGAATAATTTTTCAGAAGTGTCTTGTGCAAAAAGTATTTAAATTAGACATTTTTCCCCTGTGTAGTTTTATTTCTAATTTGAAACATTTACTATATACAGAACAAAAAATCTTCAAGTTTGATATTTGATGAGTACAATGAAACGATTAGGTTTTGAGTTTAGGGCTAAGCTGTCAGATAACAGTAATTTAAAAATACTTACATTTTCTGTTTCATCTTAGAACATAGACAAATACTCATCCTTATCCCTCTTTTTTAAACAGCAACTTCCTGAAAGCACTTCACGTGTAGGCACTGTTTTCTGCGACTTTTAGTTCGCCATATTTATAATTTTTTTTTCTTTCGAAAATCAATTATTTTTTTAATCTTCGAAAACTTGCTGCCAGTGAATGAAATAATTTTTCCATCACTGGCATGGCACAGGAAACACGGCATTTTCTTTAGAATGAAGCAAAATTCTGTTTCTGAACCTACTCTGCCAAACTCTTCGAAACGTAAACAACCCATTGTTCGGCCGCTGACTCACGACGAAAGTGGGGATAACGGATCGAGATTGTCGAGGTCTCTCTCTCTCTCTGCCGCACTCATACGCCTTTTAAAATGCAATCAGTCTGATAATTTTCATCTTATCGAAAATGTCCATTTAAAAAAAAAAAAATTTAATTGGTTATACCCATCTTGTAGGGCTCTCAAAAATAACTATTTTTGTTTTGTGGACTTTTTTTCATATCTTGCGTTGTTTGGCTTCAAATGTTCGTTTTATTTTGATTTTATAAATTTAAAAAATGTTATAAGTCTGATAATTTCCATTTCATGGAAAAATGGCATAAGAATATATTTTTCGAATTTCTGAATACTATGAATATCCGTTCATAGATTTTGTAAATTGCAAAAAAATGGTCTCAAAAATTTTCAGAATGCTGTAACTTTTTGTATTTTTATCCAAAATGACTGGCTAACGAACATAACCTTCATTTTAGGACACTAAAAGAGTATACCAAAGTTCAATCCAATCTGTTAATTCTTTTGCAAGTTACCGTACTAGCAATCTAAAACGTAAAATTGGCCCGCCCAAGCCCGTCTGCTCTTTGGCTACAATTTTTGTGTAGGACTTTTTTGTCTAACAGAAAAAGGTACCTTGTCGATATTTCCATCCCCTTTAATGCCACGGTGCCGAAGGTTGTGGCAAGGTGGGACCCGGCACCGCAAGTGTTTCTTGTTTTGCAGGTGAAAAAGTAGTTCCTAGTGTAATTAGCAAGTGTCTAAGATAAAAAGGTTGTTTGTCCGTTCAATTCCGATAAAGATTAATAATTATTAATTGCTTTTGGCAGAATTAAAAATGGCACCGTTGGTTTTTAAGGGTAATGTTCTCAGGACGAATCATTTAGAATTCGTAAGAATCGTCTAACGATTCAAGGTACCTTTTCAGAGCGGGCTCTTTGACTATAATCGCCTGAATAATGATTTACTACGGCTTAGTGTTCAGGCTCGGGTTGATATATATATTTGATCAAAAAGATTTACGTTCCTCACGCAACTCGCATCTGCTTGCAACACCTTAATGAAACAGGTTTTCTTTAAGAAACTTCTATGCTGGCTGGAAATATTTAAATCTCTATAATTTTTCCTGGAATAGAAGTCAGCAGATTCTTTACAGTATGAAGAGAATCAGCTCTGATAAATCATGGTAAGTTTCTTGATTCTGATACTTTAACTGATGAAGATTTTACTTATCTCACGCCCTTATCAAAAGCTCAAAAACTTTGCGTGGCATATTGACATAAAAAAATACGTATCGAATATTTTTGAATGTTAAACAAGAAAAAAAATATTTTACGTGAAAAAAATTGGTGGTAAATATTGTGTGGAATGCCCCATAATAATTTCTTAGATGAAGTCCAATCAAACAGAATTCGAGAAGAATTTGAGTGATTGGACATGAAAGAAGTATCTGCCGAACAATTTCTTTGACGTTGAAGAAACAAAAAGCGTTTTCACATACCTTAATGATAAGGTGAATGTATCTCAAAGAAATACAACGGGAAAATGAGCAATTTTGATTTTCAACCGAAAATTGCATTATGGGTATATCTTCGGTTATTGATTTTCTTCCATGAAATGGTAATGATACTGAATATGATATCCCGAACCTAGTTTTGGGCGCCCTCAAGGATTATGGCTTAACGGAATAATTGCAAGGTGTAATAGTGAATAAGGTAGCGGCGAATACTACATTTATAGAACTTTCGCTGTTTCTCACTCTTCATAAGTTAAGTTGTTCAAGGTGTGATTCTTGATTTAGACATGTCTGAAACTTTCAAAGAAGAAAACGATAGTGTTAATGAAGAAACAAGATATGATTAAGAAAGTCATAAAGAAGTTATTACATCTAAATGAAAAGAATTTGTTAGATTAAGTGTGCTTTTTAAAAAACTAAAATATTTTGAACAATGGCATGAGAAATTAAAATCTGCTTGCGACTATATGGGAGAAAAAATAAAGTCTCCAGTTTTTAACGCATCAACTAGGTAGGATCCAGATTTTCATATGATTAGCGATGAAACTTTGCCAATAGAAATTTGTGTTAAAAAGAATATTACCATTCAACTAGCTATAGCCGCATTTGACTTGCTGCTGGGAATATTGGAATGTGCAGTAAAAAAAAAAAGACAAAAGTCAAGAACGAACTGCCCGCAATAATAAGCTTCTTAATGCTCTTTAACCCGCACGAGGTAAACTTACAAAACATTATTAAAAATACAATAGGATTTATTGCATGCACATTTTAGATCCAAGGCATAAATTTGAGATATGTAGTTTGTCCGAATGGGGTCAAGAAATGGTATCCGTATCTATTAACACTTACAAGATGCGTTGAATCTCGTATTTTCAGGGTGGCCACACGTTAGGGAAGTCAGGAAAATGTCACGGAGAAAAAAGTTTGTCAGGGAAATGAAGTAGCTATCAGGGTAAAGAAACCTCTTATCGTTACAAAAATAACCCCCGTAATGTATGAGCTGAAATTGCAACACCTTTATCAAATATATTTCTCAGTCTATGTGTGTATATTAAAAAATTACAATTTACCTTTTTTGATGCATCTTTTAATGGTTTTAAACAACTTCGAGCACAACAGTTATTAACGAGATAAATATATTTTTATATAACGAACAATTTAAATTTTCAGATCGATAGAAAATTTTTGGAGAGCAGACTTTTTCTAAAATAATTTTTTCTAATAGTTTTTGAAACTATTTTTAAAGAGAAGTTGAAATAATTTTAAAACCCTAAAAAGCAGAAATATACATAGTCTACCACCAATCAAATTCAAACGAATTTCACAATAAGGGTAGTTTTTTGGGGTTACTAAAACTTAATTCCTGACAGCATTGAGTCGATAAAAAAATCATATGACCGATCTACCTGGATAAGGCCGAACTTGTACGAGTTTCACTAAGGCAGGTGTCCAAAAATCTACATATTCTACCACCAATCAAATTCAGACCAATTTCGCGACAAGGGTATTTATTTGGAGTTGTCGGAATTTCATACCTTAGAGCATTGGATCTATCGAAAAACCAGGTACTGTTATACCTGGATAAGTTCTAAATTTGAGAAGTTTCGATAGTAGGAGAGTCGAAAACATTCTCGAAAGTTTTCTTATCAAATTTAGCCATATTTCACGTTAGGGGTGGTTTTCTGAGGTATTTGGAACATTAATCCTTACCATGTTAACCCGCTGGAAAAATTAAGAAACCGAACTACCTTAATAAAATCGAATTTGTACAAGTGAATATGATAGTAGATAGGGACATTTAATGTTTTCGACACATGAATGTGTACGGCTCCATAATCCCGAGGGAGTCGGATCAGACTAGCGTATGACCGGATTTCGACGGGAACAGTAATGGAAAAATTGCTTGTCTTTCTGTGCCCAACATAATGGACAGGGCGACACTACGCCTGTAGTCGGTAATCTGCACTACAGTAAGTTAAAGCAAACGATAGCGCGCGGCACCTAAGAGCGCAGATTGGTCGGCCATGCAAGCCGGGTCGACAAGTCTCACTTCCACCTGTTGTTTCAAACAAGCTTCAAAAGTCTGCTCATTCATCTTTCTTACTAGAAATCTGGTTGAGGGGTCCAGGAGTGCCAGATTCCTTCGTAAATCATATGTCGATGTCAATGACTCTGTGGTCACTAGGGTGGTCCAAAATCATACCTGTTGAAATTTTTTTATTAGAGAGCATACCACCCCCCCCCTCTCATTTTGTAAGGTTGCCGGAAAAAAATTCCCTCCAAGTTAAAATCAAATTGTTTAATATTAAGATGAGCCGCAAAGGCCCGGAAAATCCCATAAGATTAACATGGAGAAATTTTTGCTTTCTGAAAAATACGATTCAGGTTTCTGGATTTAAATTTAGCTTACGGGGGATATTAAGAATTTGTTGGGGAGTCTCTAATCAATCATTTCCATTCAATTACTTTAAATTTTGATGCCCCCCCCCCCCTTGTGGAGCCCCGAAAATGCCCCAAAAAATTGAAATTGACATTTTTGCTATAAATTGACACATAATGCTCGGTTTTTTTCCTTTTTTGCCATTAATTTGATTTGTTTGTGAAGTAGAATGTTTTTAAATATTTTTAAACTAATTAACAATTGTGTGTGTTTACGAGGGCAATTTAAAGGAAAACCTTATAAAAATAATTTCAGAACGACAAAATTGAATGTAATTTTTATAGAATGAAGTCTTTCTAAAAAAATAGATTTTTCATGACTAATGCAAAACATTTTATGAATAAATATTAGTTATTTAAAGCATTTTTTTGAATTTCAAACATTTAACAATAAGAGATATACTTAATTGAATTGAGAAAAAATAAGATTTTTAATCGCAATTTTCAATAAAATGTTACGTTAATATTTAGTAAATTTAATACACAATACGATAATGGTTTAAACAAAAAAATTTGCTCTTTACAATGACCAATTGCCACATTAATTGCAGAAAAACAGAAGTTTCAAGCATTTATTTTCGAAAAAAAATGGTTTAAACAAACAAAATTTATTTAAACAAATAAGAATTTATATCAAAAAAGGTACTTGTATCTCCACGACGTAGATATTAAGAAAAAGTTACAATTAAATAATAAATAATTGCTTAAACACATACTAAATCCTTGAATGAAAGCTCATTATTTCTAAAAATGACCAGTTGTGCAATCAAACATTAAAAATCTACCTTTCAACGAGTGCGTGGAAAAAAATGATTGAAACAAAAATAAATTGTTCAAACAAGTGTTAATTAGTTGAAAAATATTTAAAACTATTTCACTTGACGAACAAAAATAATTTATGCCAAAAAATGGAAAAACAGAGCATTTATATGTCAATTTTGGGCAAAAATGACAATTTCAGTTTTTTGGGGCATCATAAGGGGGGTGGATGCATCAAAATTTAAAGTAATTTAATGGAACTGATTGATTAGAGACTCTCCAACAAATTTTTAATATCTCCCGCAAGCTAAGTTTAAATCCAGAAACCTGAATTCCATTTTTGCGAAAACCAAAATTTCTCCATGTTAATCTTGTGGGATTTTCAGGGCCTTTGCAGCTCGTCTTAATATTAACCGATTTGGCTCTAACTTGGAGGGAACTTTTTTTCCGGCAACCTCACAAAATGGGGGGGGGGTGGCATGCCCTCTATTACCACAGGGACACGATTGCGTTCACAACCAGTGCCACAACCACTATCTTTCTTCTCAATGCACTCATTACCTTATCGAGGTGGAGCAGGTGCTGTTCAATATCCTCTCTGTACTGAAAATACTGACAGATGACATGAAATGAGAGACCAGGGCGTGTCACTTTGCGAACAATAATGCAGTGTTTCGTGCTGAGCTCTGTACTCGGAACATAGCCTATCTCCTTATTGAAAACTGCCATGGACGCTTTAGGGCCGTACCTGTCTTCACACGTGTTATGTACAATGGCTTTAGATCCTAAGGGCGGTATTTTCTTATTATAGGAGTACGGCTCCTGAATCAGCGCGACATCAAAGCCAGTGTCGCATTGCAACTTGCGCAGTTCATATAAGACCGTCGATGAACCTGCTGCGTTATGTTACAGTATTTTGATTCTGTTAGGTCGGGTGTTTGATTTACCTGTGGCATTCTCCCAATGATCGAGACATGCCGGACCCCGATTTCGCGTAGGAAGATCATATCTAGTCATTATTACAACCGGATTAAATAGAGGATCACTAACAATCTGAGTCCAATTGTTTTTAATATTTAATCTCAGTCTACCCATATTGTTTTCATTTTTATTACGGATCTAAAATGCACAGAAGGGTGGTTACCCCTTACGACCTCCGAGAGAATACAACTTTTTCCGGGTAGGGAGGCGCCCAGCCTCTCATCCACCTCCGTTCAAAGACAGAGTTTTAAGCCCCTGTGTCAAGCCCACCATCACGGAGGTACAACGAGGCTAGTCTATAAACTTCCTACCTGGCTCGCCGTACTGATCCGCTTTTAGAGAGAGCCCACGAGTCTACTTCCCCATCTACACCCCCCACTCCCGCTGTACCCGGCTGGAGTTGCCACCGTAGGCCGCTTCTCTTTCCTAGTTCATACCTTATTTGATATATGATTTTACCTTCGTGTTTGCTTTATTCAGTATTGATGTGGGTTATTTATTATTTTTATTAGTTTTGCAGTATTTTGCCGTAATTTGTTTATCCTGCGTGTGTTATTAAGGCATGTATAGTCTAGTATTATTGTTATCTAGTTCAATTTGTATTCCTTCCGCCATGCTGCAGCACATGATGTCATACATTCTGGCGATGCTAATATAGATTTGATAGATTTTAGATCCTCAATTCGCGCGAACTCGTCTGTCTCTTTTCATTCATCGCAGCGCTGGACAGTGGGAATCTCTTTAATCTGTTCATGCGCGTCACTAAGTAGATGAAAAGGCATTAGGCTTTTTTTATTTCTGAAAAGAGAATTAAAAAATGCCTTATGCAGTAACAATATTCGAACTTTAGGGACTGTTAGATCCTTAAGGAATGAATATGAGTGTGGAACTGATCAAAGCCTCTGCCCATTAAACAAACTTCTTTGATTTGCGCCTCTAAATCCGGGAGCCGTCACCTATATGAAATAGTACCAAGATTGGTTCCATTACTCATCGATGAATAGCGGTGCGTCGATGGCTTCTGTGTGAATTGGATATGTCATCCAATTCCGTCCTATTTCTCGCGCCTAGGTTTGAAACTTCAGTATAAAAAAGCCAGAAAACATTCTAAGTCGCTCGCGCCTCCATTTGAAATAGGCGGTTGACTTGGAATAGATCCCCCTGATCCCTCTCGACCTTTGTTTGAAACGAAGAAGTAAAGCCAGAAAAATTCCAAGTCCCTTGCGCCTAGGTTTGCAAAGATATGCGAACATGAATAGATATGGAACCACACAAATTTTTCAAAGTCGCTCGCGCCTAGGTTTGCGAAAGCGGTGAAAATTCAAGGGTTCCCCAGGTTGACTCGAACCAGAGCGCTTCAAAGGAGTCATAGTTACTCCCACCGTTTACCCGCGCTTGCTTGAATTTCTTTACAAACAAGGAAGTTGTTTAAACAAGGAAGTTGTTTAAAGGCATTAAAAGATGCTTCGAAAAGGGTAAATTATATTTTTTGAATATAAACACAGAATGGAAAATAATTTTGATGAAAGACGTTGCAATTTTAACTTATACATTGCGGGGGTTATTTTTGTAACGATTAGAGATGAGAACTAATTACGCAGGTCCACAAAAAAGTGGGTTGTGCGAGGGATCAGAGTATAGTATATATACATATTTTGGGGCGCTGAACACGAATCTGGCATCAGTTTTTTCCCAACACGTCAAGATTTCCCCCTGGAGGCGGAAAATTCCCTAGCAATTCAAATTTTCTAGGTATAAATTACCCTTGGTATTAAGATTATCTAGAAACAAATCAGGTATGATATTTTTATGTATTGTAGGGCGCCGAATACGAATCTTAAACTAGTTTCTCTCTGCCATATCAGGGTTTTCCCCTAGCCGCGGAAAATGCCCTATAAAATCAGCTTTGTCGGGTATGTAATAACCCTTGTTATTGAAATCGTCTAGAGAAAGATCAGACATGATGTTTTATGTATTCTGGTGCACAGAATACGAATGTGAGACAATTTTTGTCGCTATCGCATCAGGGTTTTTTCCTAGGCGCGGAAAATTTCTTAGAAAATCATTTTTGTTGGGTATGAAATAACTTTTGTTATTGGAATCGTCTGGAAACAGATTCGAGCATGATACATTTATATTTTTGGGGTTTGAGAACGAATTTTGCATTAGTTTTCGGCAAGCTCATCAGAGTTTTCCTCTATACGCGAATATTTCTCTAGAAAATCACCTTTCTCTTATATGAAATTGCGCTTGGTATTGGAATCATCTCGAAACAGGTCAGCCATGATATCTACATGTATTGTGGTGAATTGAGTACAAATCTGACGTAAGTTTTCCCCCAGTACCTCAGGTTTTTCTCCTAGACTCGGAAAATTCCCTAAAAAATCAGTTTTGTCGTGTATGAAGCAACCCTTGTTATTGCAATCGTTTGCATGATATATTTATATTTTTTATGCTTTAGATATGAATGAAGCATCAATTTTCACCAAAAACGTCACGGTGTTCCCCTAGATGCGAACATTTTCCTAGAAAATCATATTTTGCTTGTATGAATTTACCTTTGGTTTTGAAATCGTTTGGAAATAGGTTTGGCATGGCATCTTTATGTATTTGGGTGCGCTGAATATGAATCTGACATTAGTTTCCTCTCAGTACCTCAGAGTTTGTTCCTGGATGTGGTGCATTCCTTAGGAAAGAAGGTTTTTTCGTATAGGGAGTTACCCTGGTTGTTTAATTAATGTGGAATGTAATCCAAATACGATATCATGACGCATTTTGGGGCACTGAATACAAACGTGATCTTTATTTTCCCCCAGAAGGTATGGGTTTTCCACTAGATGCAGAAGATTCCGTAGAAAAGCAGGTTTTCGTGTACCGAATTACCGCTGGGTAATTCGGTTTTTTTCTGATCGCGTGATAAGAATATCTGACTATTCTTAAACTTCGAAGAGAAAACCCTGTTTCTTATAAATTTCAAATGGTACAGTTACAGCTGAAGAACCACAAGTGTTATTTGAATCTGATACCTCAGAGCATGCTGGAAGCGATGACAACTGCCCTGAAAAGGGATGTGTAGAATGATTTGTTTTCCGGTTTCGTAAGGTAATAGCCTCCAGCGTTGTCAGGCACGCTGCCCTGCAGGGGCCGTTGGGTTTCGAGGATGAAGCCTTAGTGTGTCCGACGACGAGTTGACTATATCCTCGTCAAAGTTGGAAAGCCCTCATACTTAGACTTAGGGAGGTATGAGGGTTATCATCCTTAGCACGGTGGACTCATCTGCGATCCCACAAATGTGATAGCAAGCGTCAATCCTTTTGCTACATTTGTGGTGAGTATAAAATGAAGAGCGATGCGAGAAAGTTTTCAGACAAGATGAAAAGTATTTATAGAAATTGCTTTGGTTTTGAGGTGACTCATCAAGAAATGGAATGGGTCCCGAATTTAATATGCAGCACTTACAGTATTTCGTTGAGCCGATGGAATGAAAAAGAGGATCGATCGAAACTAAAATTCAAGCTACCGATTAGATGGAGACAACCGAAAGGTGAGGAAGATTGCTATTTCTGTATGACGAATTTTGCAGGATTCAATAATCGCAATATTTCTTAAATAGTTTACGCAGATTTTTCCAGCGTAACAAAGCCGACGCTTCTATCTGATAATGCTGAGAATATAGTAGAAGTTGCATCCGAAATCATTGCATCTACCAGTAAAATGGAAAGTGAAGACTGTTCAGAGCAAGAGTACGAGAGATGTTACGAAATGGATGATGTAACAAGTTCTGTAGATGATGAGGATTACACTCCATCTAACCATTCTGTACCACAAACCTTCTCACAACAGTAACTTAATGATTTAATTAGGAACTGAGGGTTATCGAAAGATAGAGCCGAGTTACTAGTCTCAAGGTTGAAAAATAAGTATTTGCTATTTAGTAAAACGAAACAATTTTTACCGAGATAGAGATATGGAGTTCAGAAAGTATTTGTCGCGAGATGCAGATCTAGTTTATTGTATAGATCTAAAAGGCTTTATAAATAAACTAAAGACAAATTCGTACAGAGCTGCAGAATGGAGGCTGTTTATAGATTTATCAAAACGTAGTATACAGGCAGTGTTGCTTTATAATACGCATAAATGTGCACCGATACTAGTAGCGCACTCAGCAGTATTGAAAGAAGAATATGTTAATATTGAAGTAGTTCTGAAGAAAATAAAGTATGAATAGCATAAATGGCAGATTTGTGGGGATCTCAAGTTTCTATCTCTTATTCTTGGGCAACAATCAGGAGGATCGGTTTTGTTTCCAGACCCACACAATGTGATAAACGAAGCACTTGTCGATCCTGCAAAAATCCTTCTGCCGCCCCTTCATATAAAGCTTGGATTGATGAAACAATTTTTTAAAGCACTAGACAAAGGCGGTCAATGCTTTGCTAATTTAGGTTATAAATTTCCAGCTATTTCTGACAACTGAAAGAAGGTATATTTGATTGTCCACAAATTCGCACCATCATGAAGGGTGACAAATTTATGGATGTAATGAATGATGTTGAAAAGACGGCATGGGTCAGTTTCAAGAAAGTTGTACAACACTTTCTGGGTAATAACAGAAGTGAAAAATATAGGGAGATCGTGTCTGTTATGGTTGAAAACTTCAGGAAACTAGGTTGTTTGATGAATCTCAAATTGCATTTTCTTCGTGCACATGTTGATTACTTTCCAAGAAACTATGGAGAATTCAGTGAGTAGCAGGGAAGGCGATTCCATCAGTAGATCAAGAAGAGGAGCGTTGGTATCAAGGACGATGGGATGAGCATATGATGGCAGACTTCTGCTGGATGTTAAAAAGAGATTGTAAGAGAAAAGGAACAAAGAGAAGAAGAAACCCACTCCATAGATCTTACAGTGATAAACATGTGCGTAAGGCCAGAAAAAACAATATAATAAAATTATAGTTCTAGTATGGGAACCTAGTTAATGTTGAAAAACTCATGTCAAATGAGGTTTCAGTGTGGCGGTCGACAAGACAAAATTTTGAAGTAGGCTTAGTCCCCTCTCCTTAAATTCTGCTGGAGCAACTAAAGCTAATGAAGAATAACTCAGATTTGATTCACTTCTACTAAGACCTGGCTACATTATATGTTTGATATTCAATGTAACAAGGATGACGTCATACCCACGAGAATTACGTTCATAGCAAAATTTACCTCTGACCTGTTTACAGAAGATTTCAAAAACAAGGGCAACTTCATACACGAAAAAGCTGTTTTCATAGGGAATTTTCCGCGTCTAGGAGAAACCCCCAATATGCTAGAGAGAAAATAGTCTCAGATTCGTATTCGGCGCCTTAAAATACATCAGAAGTTTTGTGGTTTGATTCCCAATGTAGTGAAGAAACGGTAAGATCTTTTTGTCAAGAAATAATTTTAATTTTAAAAATTATTTTCCATCTAGTCTGATTAGACATTAAGAATTTTCTGTTATTGAAGATTCTTAACTTGATCGATATTGTGTAGATTTTCTGCCTTAATGGTTTGGAGGGTTGATCTACTGTCGGTAAGGTACAATCTCTGATGATATAGCAGATAAATTAAAAAAATTTTAAATAATTACTTTTACCATTAACACCTAGCTAAAAATTAGCGTTATTTTCTTGAATTAAGAGTTCTTATTCTGATCCCTCTAATAGCTTAATTGGAAAAGCACCTGACCGGAAATCAGAAGTTTTGTGGTTCGATTCCCAATGGAGCAAAGAAAGAGAAGAACCTTTTTTTCAAGAAATAGAAATAGAAATAGATCAAGAAAGTTTCTTACAATGCGATAGGTATTTAATAAAACCGCCTTCTGAGCTGCTGCCATTACCCTACTGACTACTAAATGTTCAAGATGTTCAGTGCATGCGTGCACATTGCCTGTAGTCGAAATCACAATGGGATGACAAGATTCATGATTCACATTCCTCCATATGGTTTTTACTTCATGCCTTAACTCGCTATACTTTTGGATCTTGGTTGTATAGGTTGACTGCAAATTTCGGTTAAGCGGACAAGCAATGTCGATGATGTAGACTCTTCCACCTTTCTTCTCTCGCATCACGATGTCAGGTCGGATGTAATGATCCGTTTGGATAGTAACATCTCAATATGAGATGTAATATTCGCTTTCTAAAATGGGCATTGGAATGCTGCTATAGAAGGGCATCCATTCTTTTAAGAGTCCTAGGTTTAGGGCAAGTTGTTGATGCATAATGCCCGCTACATCATTATATCTATGTGTATATTCTCTCTGAGCCATTACGCGACAGCCATCAATAATGTGCTCGATGGATTCGTTGGTATCTCCACATAATCGGCACCGGTCAACCACGTCTTGATGTAACACGGGTTTGCGATAATTCCTGGTGCTGACAACCTTGTCCTGTATTGCAATGACGAATCCTTCAGTCTCTGGATACAGAACACCCTTTCTTAGACAAATATTAGATGCCTCACTATCCACTTCATTTTGATCTAACGTGTTGGGGTGAGGCAGGCGGTGAGAAGTTCTTACGGAGTTTGTGTGGAAGGTGTGATTCGAGTGTGAGGGTGGAAGTCTAGGAGGTGAGTACGATTGTGAGGGATAAATTGGGAAAATAAAAATTAATTTACATTGTCGTTGTGGGGCGAGATTTGGCAGTGCTCGGGGATGTTAATGGTGACAAAAGGGTGTCTGCAAGGGATATGAGGGGTAAAATAGGGCAAATAAACCTTAATTTTAGGGCGGTAACCGACAGCACCATTAAAAGACATCTGTTGGCTGCAGTGCGTACTTGGGTATATGGGTAGGTTACAGTTACCGATGGAAGAGCGGGAGGTGAGCAGCGAGAGTACTGGCAGTGCTGGTAGTGAATTAGACAGGGAGGAAATTTCCAGAAAGACTTGACGGCCAGCTGTGCGTGGCCCGGTGTCCAGTGGCGCGTCAGGGGTGGGGGAGAATCGGAGTGAAGGAAGCGATAAGGCAAGGGAGAGAGCGTCCAGTGCTAGCGACAAGGAGGATCGCTTGAAGAGGAAAAGGGAAAGCAAAGAGAGTCTGGAGAAGAGCACGCTAAAGAGTCCCTTTAAAAAAAATCGTACGAACACGTAGGTCACACCCCTCCCCCTAAAAATGGAGGGGCAGGCGGAGAAGGAGGCTCTCGGGGTGCTGATAGGCGAGATCAGAGGGTTGAGGGAGAGAGTAAGGGGAGCTATGGAGCAGATGGAAAGTGTGAGGGAGGATCTGAGGGTAAGAGAAGAGAGATAGTAAAAGGAAGTAAAAGAGATGAGGGGGAAAGTAGGATTGCAGAGGGAGTTGGCCTCGGTAAGGAAGGAAAAAGAGGAGAAAATAAAGGGGATGGAAGAAGATATTAGGGTGTGAAAGAAAAGAGCGGAAAAAAGGCTGGAAAAGGTGGAGGATAGGTCGGGAATGGAAGTAGTTGACAGGGGGGAGGGCGAGGATCAAGATATTTGGGAGAGGGTGGAGATTATGATAGAAGAGAAAGTGGGAGAGCGTAGTGTGGGGGTGGAAGCGCTGCTACATAGAATAGCGTGGGTTAAAGGCAACGTAGGGAAAGTTAGGATGAAGGGGAGAAAGGACAATGAAGTGGCGTTGGTGTAATTAGAGAGCTGAGAAAAAATGCGGGGTAATGCGTAACAAAAATATGATAAGTGACAAGAAGGTTTTCATCGATTAAGATTTGACGAGGAAGAAAAGGGCTTTGCAGAGAATGCTAAATGACAGGGCTAGGAAAGAGAGAAGTGAAGGGAAAGCGGTGAAGGTAGGGTGTCGGAAAATAAAAATAGATGAGAAAAGGTGGGTTTGGGACGAGGAGAAGGAGGCTTGCAAATGAGAGCTGTAAATCCATTGTTTCTTCAGTTTCGACCTTTGGTTGATATAATATATAGTTTCCAGTTTATAAGGTCCAAGAAATGAGTATGTCGATTGAGGATTAGTAGATAATTTACGTTTAAGAATATAAAAAATTTTTTTAATTGGTAAATTTTTATGAAAATTAAATTATTTTAAAAATTACATAATGAGCTGTAGAAGTTAGATAATCTAGAATTTTCAAATCTTAAATTAACAGATTTCGTTTCTTTTTTTGATAAAAAATGATTCAATCGTTAAGCGTTTTTAAAATTTTTTTTCTTGAGCTGGAATTTTAGGATTGGTAAAATCAAAATCATGTCCAGTCTCAATTCTGTGTCTTTCTAGAGCAGTCATATTATATAAATTAAAATTTCGGTTTGTATGTTCCTTAATTCTAAGATGTAGAGGTCTCCCTGTATGTCCAACATAACAACCTTCACAGTTTAAACAATTAAATTTGTAGACCACATTTCTTTTTTGAAAAATGTCTAAACTATCTTTCGGAGAAGTAAACAATTTTGAATTGGATTTGATTAGTCTGAAAATAACTCTAATGTCATTTTGTCGTAAAATAGAAGCAATTTTGTCAGTTATACCAAGGGTATATGGAACTACTGTAAAACCTTTAGAAATGTGAGATTCATGTTTACCCTGTTGATTGTAAATGTTGTTGATCCTAATTTTTATTAATCTGTTAATGATATTTAGGGGGTAGCCATTATCAATTAAAGTTTTACGTACTAGTTGTATATTTTGTGGTCTGAAATTGTATGAGGATAGTTTAATCGCTCTATCTATGAGTGCAAAAATCATTACTTTCTTTTGTGACCAAGAATTGTCGTGTTTTTTACTTCTTGGACCTTCTAAACCGGACACTATATATTTTACCAACCATGGATTTATACCAAAACGGATTCTCTCTGCAACAAGATGGAGGATTCTTCCAGTGGATAAGATTCCACTTTGGACTTCATATATTTTTATTACTAAAAAATTTGTCTTGATTATTATCCAGATTAGCGATTTTAAAAAACCAGAGAATGTTTCTCATCAGATGTAGAAAATGTGGTATTATCCCTCCACACCTAGAAACTCATAGTATTTTCAATAATCTTAGATTCTATGATCCTTTCAATAGAATCAATATAACTAAACTTTCTAAATAAGTCAAAATCAATATTTTAAATACCGAAATAAGGGATATTCAATGTGAAATATTCGATATTAATCAGCAACTCAAATTCCTACATGATAATATTATTAGACTTTTACCTTTTAAAATTTTCAGTGATTTCTTAATTTTTGAAAATGTCAAATATAACAAACTTTTCTTTAAACATAAAACTCACTTAACTAACAAATTCTTCCATCTTAAATTGATAAAAATTTCTGGACAAAAAGTAAATTGTGAGACTCCAGGTTTAAAAACTAAACTAATAATTACATACCTAAAGAAGTAATCCAAATTGTCTCTTTGAGTCCAGGTTTTGTATACAATTCTTTTAACAGGAAACATTTTCCTTCACATGATATCATAGTTTCTATTGAATTTGGAATATGGAACTTACCTTTAGATAAACAGAATAAGTTAAGAATACATTGCTCTCAAACTGTTCTCAACTTCTTAAATTCTCGTTTCTTAAACAAACAAAAATTTAAAAAGAATCTAGATTTCAACCCAGCTATTAAATCTATTAAAGAAAACCCAGATTTAATTTTTCTCAAAGCTGACAAAGGAAATACCACAGTTGCAATGCAAAAATCAGAATACATTGAAAAATGATGTTACTTTTATCAGACCATTCCAAACTCAAAGAAGTTAATTTCGAATATACCGCTACCTCGGAAAAATCTAACAATATTTTAATTAACAGATGGGATCGTAAAGCATATATCTCTTCACAAGTGGCTAAAGGACTTAAAGCAAATGCTGCTGTGATTCCCAGAGCATATGGATTACCAAAAATTCACAAATCCGGAAACCCTCTCAGAATGTCTCCACTATAAAAAGCCCCACCTCCAAATTAGCTAAATTTCTTTCTAACATTTTGAAAGTTATCACAGAAAAATCAGATTTTCGTGTTAAAGACAGTTGGCAATTTGTAAATGACATAAAATCCTTAAAAGTTCCTAATCAACACTTTCTTCTTTCTCTTGATGTGGTAAATTTATTTCCATCTATCCCTATCAATCTCGCTGTACAATGCATCAAAAACAAATGGGACGAAATTGCCCCTTACACCATCATACCAACAGATGAATTCTTAAATGCTATCGAGTTATGTTTAAGATCTACATACTTTAAATTTAACAATAAAAATTTTAAACAAATGGAAGAGGTAGCAATGCGATCTCCGCTCCCACCTGTGGTAGCGGACATCTTCATGAATGCTCTTGAAACTGATTGTTTGTCAAACTTGAATTTTAAAATACCTTTTTATAGAAGATACGTAGATGACATTTTTATGATTATTCCAGATTCTAAATTAGTTCAAGTTTTAGACAACTTTAACTCTTTCGACTCAAACCTTAAATTCATTTATGAAACTGAACAGAATTACACTCTTAATTTTTTAGATCTTTCAATCACTAAAACAAGTAATGAAAAGCTCCTTACTAACTGTTATCAAAAAATTGACATGGTCTGGTAGATATTTACATTTTTTATCCCAACATCCTTGGTCACAAAAGAAAGTAATGATTTTTGCACTCATAGATAGAGCGATTAAACTATCCTCATACAATTTCAGACCACAAAATATTCAACTAGTACGTAAAACTTTAATTGATAATGGCTACCCCCTAAATATCATTAACAGATTAATAAAAATTAGGATCAACAACATTTACAATCAACATGGTAAACATGAATCTCACATTTCTAAAGGTTTCACAGTAGTTCCATATATCTCTGGTATAACTGGCAAAATTGCTTCTATTTTACGACAAAATGACATTAGAGCCATATTCAGACCAATCAAATCCAATTCAAAATTGTTTACTTCTCCGAAAGATGGTTTAGACATTTTTCGAAAAAGAAATGTGGTCTACAAATTTAATTGTTCAAACTGTGAAGGTTGTTATGTTGGACACACAGGCAGACCTCTACATCTTAGACTTAAGGAACATACACGTCGAAATTTTAATTTAGATAATTTGACTACTCTAGAAGGACACAGAATTGAGACTGGACATGATTTTGATTTTACCAATCTTAAAATTCTGTTTAAAGAAAAAAATTTAAAAAAAAACGTTTAACGATTGAATCATTTTTTATCAAAAAAGAAACGAAATCTGTTAATTTAAGATTTGAGAATTCTAAATTATCTAACTTCTACAGCTCATTATGTAATTTTTATAATAATTTAATTTTCATAAAAATTTACCAATTAAAAAAATTTTTTAAATTCTTAAACGTAAATTATCTACTAATCCCCAATCTGCATGCTCATAAAGTCTCTTTTATTTTATTTTCATATTCTCAACCAACTTCAATTCTTAGCGCTTTTTAGAACACATCATTGACTAACACATTTTAGTCGACTTTAGAAACACTAGCTTCAGTTTACCTCACTTCTATTTTTTCGAATCAACGTATCCTACACGCATAACAACTTTTTTCATATACAATACAACTAAATTTTAAAAAATTTCTTTTCTCTATTGCACAGATGTTTTATTGTTGTTCATACTTGCAAAAAAAATCATAAAAATCGATATAACGTCATTTATCTCACAAAATAGAGGATGATCTACTTTTGTTAATATGTTGTGCCCTCTCCAGCTCACTAAAGATAACCTACAAAATTTTCTACATTTTACGTCACTCTTATACGTATTCTCACCAAACTTTATTCAGGTATAACCATTTACTTTTATTATTTTATGTTTGAAATTTTACCTTCTCACTTTATA
Source organism: Belonocnema kinseyi (assembly GCF_010883055.1). Lineage (NCBI taxonomy): Eukaryota > Metazoa > Arthropoda > Insecta > Hymenoptera > Cynipidae > Belonocnema > Belonocnema kinseyi. The sequence continues at coordinate 145,555,339 of NC_046662.1, forward strand.
CCACGCTGATAATTAAAATTTTTTCACTCTTTATCTTTATATATTGTTTTATTTATATCTTAAATTTTTGAAAATTTGTGTTCTACAATTAAGTTTTGTGTTTTTTAACAGGCTTGATAAGGGACTATATTTTGTCTGAAACGTTGCCAAGTTTTTTCAAATTAAAACTCGTGTTTTTTATTTCTTGGACCTTCTAAACCGGAAACTATATATTATATACGGGCTGTAAAGATAGAAGGGCTAATAAATAATGTTGTGACTGTGACCGATAAGGATGGGATGGAAAGGATTAAAGAAAGGGTGGAAAACTTACTAGGCCGGGGAGGGGGGGGTATAGTAGTACTGGGGGGAAACTTCAATGCGAGAATTGGAGGGAAAGGGTGTCTGTACTGGGAAGGGGAGGGTTTCGAAAGAAAATCGAAGGATAAGATAATAAATAAAAAGGGGAAGATTCTAAGATACTGGATGGAGGACTGGGAGAGGCTGGCGAAAGGCAGGGCGGGGAACAAGGTTCACTAGGGGAGAGGGTATCATGGACGAGAGAGACGATAGAGAAATATCAGGAGTAGTTAAGCAACATAAACTTTGAGCGGGAGTCGGTGGACGAGATATGGGAGGATCCAAAAGAGAAAGTAAAATGATGAAGAGAAAAGTGATAAAGATGTACAGGAAGCGGAAGGAATCACGAAAAAGGAGGAGTGCTCAGAAATGAGGAAGCAGTTTAGGGTGATATGTAAGAAGAAAGAGCATGAAAAGGAAAAAGATCTGGAAGAGGAGTTGAGAAGTGTTAAGACAGAAGGGGACGTGTGGAAGTTAATTAATAGGTTTAGGAAACGTAGAGTATGGATAAGTGAGAAGATATGGAGCGACGATTGGAGGAAATTTTTTAAGGATTCATTTCAGAGGTCAGATACACGGAAGAGATATGAGGGGATTAGAAGAACGAGGGAGGTAGATGGAGAGGAGCTAAATGATTTCTGTAACATGTTTTATCAGCTTCTTGATTTTATTTCCTTTCTTATATCGAGTTAATCGACCCAATTTGCACTTTACTTTGCTGACATTCATATCTAACCTGATCTTTCATGGTGGATCTCGATCCCTTGCTGGTAAAAAAACTGCATTTGCAGACCTAGTTCTGCGGCCCAACGTTCTAACGGTTGCCACAGCTGCGCATAACATCTCTGTTTATATAGCGTGTCCATTTTCGTCGCTTTTTTGGTTGCTGAACCTTTAATTCTGCCTCTGGTTGCAGAAGGCCATCCACCTCTGGATGATGTGGTGGGGTTTGATTATCAATAGGTTGAAGAACATCAATTGCCCCTGCTTGACCATATGATGCGGATTCCTCTCCCGTAAGTTCATTTCCGTCGTTTTCAACGCCAAATCAAGCTGTTGTTTAATCTCCATTGCTCGGTCTTCTGTGATGTTTAGATTACTCCTAATGTCCTTCACCTTAGCGAAATGATCTCTTAGTGCGACTTTCTGTATATTAGTATACTTTGCTGCAAATTTCGTTCTTAAATTTTATCCCTTTTCCATTTTCGTTTCAAACTTCGCACATTCGTAATCGAGATTCGTAATAGAGATTATTATTTGTTTTTATTAAACTTTACTTAGGTAAACCCGGTTATACATCATAGTCACGGACTAAGTCAAGTGACTGATTAGATTAGAATGTTATAAGTTAATTCAAATAATTTAACACGATGGTTGAAACCTCCTGCGATGATGTTGTAGGTATACAATTACGAGCGGCCACGAGCGTTGGAGCTGATTAAAATTGAAATGTCACAGGCTTATACTGCCCAACATTTCGAAGGCATTTTTGGTTAGAGATGGATTTTTATTTTATCATTTTTGCACGGGGCTGTCCCGGTATATATCATCAGTCACGGACGCATTTTTATAATGCAATCAAGTGATCTGATGAGAGCAGTCTTGCCAGACATATTGGACAAAGTCTGGTTTTACCCAATCATTGACGGACTGGGTTGCAGTCAAGTACACAATAGGGGGATTGACAGCTTAAGGTGGGTTCCGAACCACCAGAACCTCGGTAAAGGTACATTGAAAAATTTCCAGAGTTACCGGCTCAGGGATCGAACCCCGGACCTCTGAGGTGAAGTCCGAGTGTCTCACCAACTGAGCCATCGAGGCTCCGAGACTTTGAGGTGATTATTATTATTATTATTATTATTATTATTATTATTATTTGAGAGTTTTAGGCTCCAGAAGCTACGATAATGGTTCCTTAAAGCAATTAGTTCTGACGCAACCGGAACGTGCACGTCATTCACTCCTTCTCCTTTTATCCTAGAAGGTAAGTAAGAACTGGAAATTTATACACACATGAAGAAAGTTCTTTATGGTATGCAGTAACCTGGCCGAGCCTGTTACAAACGATTGTACGGAGCATGACGAGCTTTAGGAGCAAAACCGACAAAAACGGATGTACAAGTCTGTAAAAAGGATCTCGGATTTTGGACATAAAATAGCTGGTCTTTTTGAAATCAAGGAGATCGGCGAACTCCAACGTTATTTGGGGATGGATTTTACCAAGAGCGAATCCTCATCAATCAGAAGAAGTACATCAAGAACATTCTTCAAAGATTTGGTATGCAAGAGTGCAACTCTCTCACACCTCATATGGAAGTCAGCCTGGAGCTTTTCAAGGGTGGCGAATGTTTGGATTTAGATAGCGAAAAACCTCCTTATCGTGAATTAATTGGATTCCTACTTTACTTGCTAGTGGCGAAAAGAGTACTTAGATATTTGATGGGCTCTGAAGAATATGAAATTCTCTACGGACATGAGGAGAGTACTTTGATGGGCTTCGTAGAAGCAGATGGGGGAGGATCCGTAGACGGCTGGCGTTCGTTCACCGGATATACATTTGTGATTCACAAAGCAGTAATATCCTGGGATTCAAGAAAGCAATGTGCTGTCTCTCTGTCAACAACAGAGGCAGAGTACATGGCCATGAGCGAAGCAACCAAGGAGGCTGTTCATTTTCAACATTATCTCATGGAACTGGGGGTGACAGCTGTCAATTCAACAAAATAGTTTGTTCATAATTGTAGTGCATAAAAATTGGGAACCTATCCGGTTTGAAATACACGATCAAAACACATTGACATACGTCATTATTTAGTTCGAGAAATGGTAGCACCGGGTCAAGTGGTCTTGGAGTAAATGGCATGTGAAAACATGGCAGCTGACGTTCTAACCAAGGCTTTAACCGGGCCTAAGCATGAGCAATGTCTTCGTTTACTGGGACCATCTAAAGTGGAAATTGTTTATCCAGAGTTTGTCTCAAGGGGAAGTGTTGAATTTGTTAATTTAAATACAGTGAACTTCCACTTATGTCCCCGCACGCCTAGTTCCCCTGTCCCTATACGCCCTTTTTTCTCCGTGTGCAGTTCCTTCACCTCCCACCACGGTCCCTATGCGGGCAATACGGCCACGCTCACGAGAGAGGCTGACAAATTCAAAAAGAGGTCCGACGAGCGGGAAGTTTGAACTGAGTAACGTAAAAGTAACTCTTAAATGTCATAATAGTAAAATTTTTTAAGTGTAGAATGTATTTTCTCAGTTATATTCCATTCCTTTGTCGATTGATGACCTTTCACTGTCCTACAATACAATGAACTGTCGGAAATTTGAGGTGAGAGTACCCAATCTGACACACTAACCTCAAATTTGGGATATTTTATTTCGAGACACTGACAGATCTTTAATCGACAACAGAATGGGTCATGGCTGAGAAAATAATTCTACACTTGAATTCGCGTGCAGTTGCAGTGTAGAGCCATGTAGGTACCAAAAGTCTTTCAACCTTCCTGGTGGCTGACATTTCCACCTATCGTAGCATGGTACATTTAAAAATTGAGACCTTTATAACTTACTTGTAATTTTAGATTATTTTATTCAAAAAAAGGTGTCTGCATTCCTATATCAAAGATATCATACGTATATGAACAGTTTTCAACAACTGTGCTAACCTTCCTGACACCTGCACCCATTCGTACATGACCGTGAGGTCATGCTGCAGTACTCAATATGCCGCGAAATATTTAAGTCGGTTTTTGATTCTATTATATCAATTTTTAGTTGAAAAATTGTACTTTTTCAAGTAAATGAACAATTAGTCATGCTAATCAATCGCATGCTAATGGACCGCGACTGCTTCAACTGCGAATGTGCCGAAAAGCATTATTATTGATAGTATATCTTTGTTGATTCAAAATAGACCCGCGCTTTTTCCCACATGCGCAGTTGGAAAATATGCCTACAGTAGGTGTATCGATACAAGGCAGAGACAGCCAATGAACTTTCGTGAGCGTATACGTTTGACGGCGGGGGACATAGTTGGAAGTTTACTGTATTTTTCAACCTTTGTGTTAATTTATCGCGAACGAAGTTTCTTTCGTTCTCACGTCAAAACCTACTGATCGGGTCAGTTGATTTGTTTAATGTTATATTGTTCTTTATACGCAAATACTGTATCTGTTTCTATGCCCTAGTTTCCCTGAACATTGCAAAAAAAACAAATACTGAGTTGGGGGAAAAGTAATTTCCTTTTTTTTCATGTTTTATTCAAAGCGAATTTATTCATATAAATTTCGAACTCTAATCAATGATGTAAGTGCCGTTTTGATCGATGGGTTTTTTTCTTTGACTATCACGACAGCGCTTGATCACATACACTACCGGCCAAAAGTCTGGGTTCACTTAGAAAAATCGTTTTTTTGTTGTATTTATCGTTTTAATGATACCGGAGCTAAAAAAATGTCTCCTTAAAAGGTTGATTATTTCCGAATTTCTGTTTAAAATAAGCCCAGGGTGAAGCCAATTTGTCTAGTTTTTAAGTAGATATTGCAAAATTAGTGTAAATATAAATGTTTTCTTAAATTTTCAATAACTTCCGACATGGTCAACGTCTTTCAATGTTCTTGGGCTCATTTTGAAGCTTTTTTCACCTTATCACAACAGCTTACGAGTATTAATCGTAAAAATGTTTTTTCGAATTGCAAGAACTTTAATTTGTAACAAAAAAGTTGGAAAAATTGAAATATTATTTTTAGTAACAAAAATATTTTTGTAAAATATATGAAACATATAATCATGAATCTTCTATGTAATTTCCTCAAAATATATATTTATTTAACTTTTATTCTGATTTGCCTACAGATAAGATGTTTTCAAATTTATCCAACTTTTTTATTGCAACTTCAAGTTCTTGCAATTCGAAAAGAAATTTTTTACGATTTATACTCGTAAGCTGTTGTGATAAGGTGAAAAAAAAGCTTCAAAATGAGCCCAAGAACATTAAAAAACGTTGACTATTTCGGAAGTTACTGAAAATTTAAGAAAACATTGAAATTTACACTATTTTGCAATATCTACCTAAAAACTAGACAAATAGGCTTCACCCTAGGCCTGGACCTTGCCCCGTCCGACTATCATTTGTTTTTGTCTCTGCATAACTATCTAAATGGTGTAAACTTGGCTCTACAAGAGGCTTGTGAAAATTACTTGGTTCAGTTTTTCGCCCAGAAATCTCATAAGTTCTACAGTGACGGAATTATGATTTTACCAGAAAAATTGCAAAAACTCATCGATCAAAACACAACATACATCAATGATTAGTGTTTGAAATTTATATGAATAAATTCGCTTTGAAAAACATGAAAAAACCCTAAATCACTTTTTTCCCAACCCAATAAAAGACGTGCCCTTATGACAATCATCAACTTTAAATGCGGTTTTCTTGTAAATCGATGTTCACATTTTAAACTCTAAAACTGTCGAAAAATACTTGTCGAAACATACTTAACTGTGATCTACGAGGGTTCCATTTTAGAATATTTTTATCGTTTGATGTCTCAATATCTATTTCACCCCTTATTTTATTTTTAGTAGATATTCAAGAGCAGCAAACTGCTACATATGCCATGCCAGGTAGCTGGTTATTAACCAAATAAAATAGGCTTGGTTTAGGAAAGGGGGCCAACAAGTAAATTAGTTATGAGTCGAAGCTTTACTAATTAAAGTAAAACATAAGTTTATGAAAAATGTATCAGAAATCAGAGGAATTTAAGGTTTTGACATCTATCTCAGGTGAGAAAGAGAAATGATTTACGGCCGACAAACCAGTTATCAAGATAAACCTATTTTACCTGCAAAATTTTGGTTCTGACGCCCATTTTATGTGACAATATACACAGTAACCACGCCTTATTTTATGATGTCCGAAAATATCAATAATTGCGGGCTTGTCGCATACAACTATTGAATTTAAATATTTTACTCGGAAATTAGTTTAATCGCAATAGGGTCCTGCACGTAAAATCAAAGGAACATTAGCGAGATTACCACATAAGAGAGGCGAGGCTAGTTTGCTGGTAAGACGCTGCTTGATATAAAAATTAATATCTTTAATTATAATGGTACTTCCATCAATCTAGCTTACCAGAAACAAAAAAACTTTACCAGAAACATTTTCTCGCAAATTTCAGTTTCATTTTATACTTTACATTATAACAAAGTTCAGCTTACGAAAATAAGAAACCACGACGCGATTTCATCTTGAATGTACCCAAAGATAGTGTCGAGACCAGCCTGCGGTCTGACCAGAATCGGCAAGTTTTCACCTGCAACCAGACCTGCCGTACAATCAGCGCGTCCATAAAGCACGCCAGAGAATTTCCCGCAAATAATGGTATGTATTAGTCGGTGAACATAGAAATTATGCACAGTAGACTCATTTGAAGCTTAAGAGCTTATATGGTTCATCAAATGCGCAATAGAAGGCAGCAATAGTTCACTCGGCAGTCTAACACACCTGTTGGTGTCTAGTATAGGTCTCTTTACGAGATCGTTGCATTGATCCCGCCGTACAGACTAGAGCGTAGTCGATAATTTAGAAATTATATTTCTTATAAATATTAATGTGTTAAATTGCCTTAAATTCTCTGAAGCTTCGTGGTGCAGCTCCCTGTCTGTGTATCAATAATTTCCAATTTGATTCTGCAAACTGAAACCAAAGCCGAATGGCACTAGTGGTAAATCATATGTGACGCAATATATTTAAATCTACCACGTTATAACACATGTCAATATTTTTTATTATATTAATATATTATTAAAGACAGTGGCGAGGACATTAATCACAATTGGGGTGAATTTGACAAGGAAGCGGCAGATACTAATATAAGCACTTATCGATTGGCAGCGTGTAATATGGACTGGGATAATATTCGAGCTGTTGATATTATGACGTCTCTTCATTCTTTTGCACCAAGTGGAGGACTCATTCACTCAGTAACGGTAATGAATACATTTGCTATATTGATGTGGGGCCGTCCATAAATCTCGTTACGCATTTTTCCTTTGTTTAAATAAAGATGAGAATAGAATTTTCCTTAAGTGAGAAAGGATACAACGATATAAACAAACGAAAAATGCTTCACGAGATTCATGAACGGCTCCTATGATGTTGGAGATTTTGAGTACTTTTTTGTTCATAACTTATACGTCTGAATCAGTAACGCGGTAGGTTAACTTGAAGGATCGAGTGAACGATAGGAGTTGCTTTCGACGAATGATTGTTCCTGTATATGTAGAATTCTTCACAGACAGGGCCATTGTGGCAAGTGCTGTTCTGCATCTATATGGAACTCTAGTAGCGCCCAATTGGCGTAAAACTCTTGATGCCGCACAGAGGGAGAAAATCCCATTTTTTTGGCCTACAATCTAAAATACAGATAGTATCCTTTACTGGAATTTAACATCTTATTATATTTTTAAATAAATTTTTAGTTGTTGGAAAAGGTAAATACAAATAGATTCTTATGAATAAAATAAAATTCACAAAATATCTATTATTTACCCTTTGACTACGTCTACCTCGTTCTGTACCTCTGGTCCTTCGAGTCGGACAGGCAAGGTTCTTAAAAATTTATTGATCTTAAGTGGTTTACAAAAAATTATAGATCTTTATCGCCTTTAAAAAATACTTAACACCTATAAAAATCATAGAAAATCTCAGGATTACAATACGAAATCGACCTCGTTCGTGAGTGAACTGTAATTCTCGCGTGCACATTCGAATTGCGTTTGTGTGACTAAAAAAAGCGCTTGGTGCCTGTTCACACTTTTGAGGAACTGTTTCGTCTAGCGACTATGTATTACAGTTGTTTGAGCGGAATGTGCACTTCATTACTTATCCTACCCTAAAAAAGTAAGTTTTGACATCCGGTGATGTTTCAGCTTTGCCTTATATAATTTTGAACGCTTTATAAAAAAATGAGTAGTTACTGTTTTGATATTTTATTCGTCTTGTAACTTTATGGGGCATTGAATCTGAACAACTTCACACTAATTTAACTTTAGGAGGCCTTAACTGGACATATCGAGAGGCCCTACAAAAACGCTGTAAAGGGAGGGAAAAGGAAAAATGCAGGGACGTCCGTTAGCATGCTCGCTATCATTTAAAAAAATTTAAGACAAAATATTTATTATTCTAAAAAAATCCGGGAGAACATAAAACTGGTAAAATCGATAATTGACTAATTATCACATGTCCTTAAAAGTAATAAAAAAGAAATTACTAGAAAGATCGTTTATTAATATTCTGACGTTTCGGCTATCACTACGTGCCTTTTTCAAAGAGTATAAATCCATAATATTTAAAGAGCAACTGTTTCTTAGGTATTAGGTCATGATGTTCTTAGGTATACTTTCTACGATGCCTGTGATTGGCCAGAGCGCCCCACCGTGGGGACTGGTCTGACTTGATTGGCCAATCAAATCTTTTTTCAAAAATCTGGGAGAACGGAAAGCCAAATCGGATTGGTATTATATCCATTGTCCGTATTGATTTTATTAGGGTGTTTTAAGATTTCGATTGCTATTCTATGTTTTCTTGGAAATTTGTTGTGTGTTTTTACAATGTCTGTTGTTTCATCGAATAAAATGTTATGTCCTGTTTCGATATGATGTTCAGCTAGTGCTGATTGCGTGAAATGTTTTATCCCGACTTTACTTTCATGTTCCTTCATACGTTGGCTCATCGCTCTCCCGGTTTCTCCAATATAGACTTTGCCACAAGAACAAGGGATTTTCTATACTCCAGGATCACTGAAAGGTGCCTTTTTATCTTTAGAGTTATTAAGTAGTTGTCCTATTTTCGCAGGTGGTTTAAATATGGTTTGTATGTTGTGTTTGTTGAGAATTCTTCCTATTTGTTCTGGGAGACCTTCAATGCAGGGTGGGGTGGTGGTCATTTTTCTCTCTTTCTTTTGTAGGTTGTGTTGACTTACTTTTTTGGGTGGGGACTGTTCAAACTTGATTGGCCAATCAAGTTTGGCCAGTTTCTACGGTGGGGCGCTCTAGCCAATCACAGGCATCGTAGAGAGTATACCTAAGAACAACATGACCTGGTACCTCAGTTTCAGGTCAGCCCTGAAAATGTGAACTGCAATGTTCACGAAACGTCGGCAAACAATTCGTAGTTTTTTACACAAGTGAAACCCAAAACATCTCTTTTTATCAAAATGAATCATCGTGAAAGCATAAAATCTATTATCAAGGAACTCTACGGGGAGAGAATTCTTACTAAAACCAACATCTATAGTAAGCTCAGGACTTCTCAAGGTAAGCTACTAACATTCTTAGCTGTTTTGAAACGGTGCCGGGACAACAAAATCGTCCCAAAATTCTTACAACTGAAAAATAATTTGGGAACATCTAAATCCAAATCGATTCTGCATAATACAAGTTTGCTTCTCGTGCAAGAAAGAATACAGCATACCAAATTTCTTTTGCACACTACCTCTAAAAAACTATTAAAACTTCACCTTTTTCTATCAAATACCCTCAGATTTGACATTTGGTCCACATTGGACCAAATATCGTTTGGCCAATCCCAACGGATTGAAGAGCTTTCCACCCAAAAACAAAAAACAAAATTTGACAAATTACTTCCAGTAAAGCAAACTCAACTAGCAAATACAGTACAAAACATCTCTGACCACCCTTTCAACAATGAAATGATTTCAGCCTTATCTAAAGGACATAATTTTGCTGTAGCTTCATTGAAAATTCCAAAAGAATAAATAATCAGCAATTTAGAATTCACCATATATACCCTTCCATCCGAAAAAGCGAATGACATACGACATAAGACGGCCACCATCTTACGCCAAGCTCAAGTTCCCTCCTCAAACTTAACAAAGCAGGAAAAACCCACAATTAAAGAACATAATCAAAATAAAGATATTATAATATTACCCGCAGACAAAGGCAACACAACAGTAATAATGAATAAAGAAGACTATAACAACAAAATCATGGACCTTCTAACTGATGATACATACAAAAAACATAAAAAGGACCACAAAAAAACAATGGTCAGCAAAAATAAAACTTTTCTCAAAGACTCTAAACTTAACAGCCAAACTGAATCTAACTTAATACCTACTAATCCCACCTCTGCAAGACATTACGGGCTCCCAAAAATCCACAAAGAGAACATTTCACTCAGACCGATCGTCAGCGCAATGAACTCACCAACATACAACCTAGTACGCTTCCTCCCTGCAAAACTAAATCCTTTTACAGGAAACTCCATTACTCACGTCCAAAACTCATTTGACTTTATTAAAAAGATACAACAGATTCACATTCAACCCCAAGACATCATAGTGAAGTTTACAGAAAACCCACGCATACAAACAGATATCAACATGCCTCCACTCACCATCATCAACAGATACCCACATGCCTCCTCTCACCGTTACCCATCTCAAAAACAATCGGTCATCAACTCCCTTCTATACAGAGCAGTCTCGATAACAGATAAAGATAACTTACAAAAGGAATTACAAAACATTAAAAAAATCCTAATACAGAACGATTACACAAACAATCAAATTGATAAAGCAATAAGAAAACACACTCAAAAAGCAAGTCAACACAACCTACGAAAGAAAGAGAGAGAGGAATGACCACCACCCTACCCTACATCCAACGTGTCACAGAACAGATAGGAAGAATTCTCAACAAACACAACATCCAAACCATATTTTAACCACCTGCGAAAATAGAACAACTACTAAATAACCCTAGAGATAAAAAGGCACCCTTCAGTGATCCAGGAGTATATAAAATCCCTTGTTCTTGTGGTAAAGTCTATATTGGAGAAGCCGGGAGAGCGGCGAGCCAACGTATAAAGGAATATGAAAGTAAAGTCGGATTAAAACATTTCACGCAATCAGCACTAGCTGAACATCGTATCGAAACAGGACATAACATTTTATTTGTTGAAAGAACAGTCATTGCAAAAACACAACAAATTTCTTAGAAAACATAGAGAAGCAATCGAAATCTTAAAACACCCTGATAACATCAATAGAGACAATGGGTATAATACCAATCCGATTTGGCTTTCGGTTCTCCTGGATTTTTTAAAAAAGACTTGATAGGCCAATCAAGTTCGACCAGTCCCCTCGGTAGGGCGCTCTAGCCAATCACAGGCATCGTAGAAAGTATACCTAAGAACATCATGACCTGATACCTCAGTTTCAGGTCAGCGTTGAAGATGTGAACTGCAATGTTCACGAAACGTTGGCAAACAATTAGTAGTTTTTTACACGAGTAAATTCCGAAATATCTCTTTTTATGAAAATGAATCATCGTGAAAACATAAAATCTAATTGTTTCTTACATTTTATTACAGCAAAATTTTTTTATAAAACAAAAGAAATAAAAAACATGTGCTTATTTTTTTGTAAAAAACAAGAATAATCAATTTTGAAGTCAAAAATCATGTCAATAAATAATAGTCGATTTAAAAAAAAATCACTGATGTGTGTCATCAATAAAAATAAAAATATAAAAAATCGTATCATACAAAAGACTAAAAAAATTAAAGAAGCTTTTTTAATGAGAAATTTCATCTTAATTGATGAAAAAAATCTTTATAATGTTTTGGGACAACGACGAACATATGCCAAAGTAGACAAGAGACATACATTAAGGCGGTAAATTCATTAATGCAGAATAAATGCGTCATTTAAAGGAATCTCAAATGAGGAAAGCGCGCTAACGTAACTGGAATTTAACTTGTTGTTTTTTATTTTATATTACTTTAATATATTTTGTTGACATTAATCATTTCTGTCTGTAGGTTAATCGAAATGTATTGAAATTTCCAACTCTACAATCTCTTTTATGAACGTGTCAATTCACTTATTTTTCTTACTCGAAACATTGTAGATTTTATGAATTCATACTCGAATAATATGATTTATTAAAGGAAGTGGATAATTATTTTAAACTAATGTGATTTTAATTTGATCCAAATTCTCTTTCCTGAATTTAATATCACTCAATTTAATGCATCCATAGATTAAACCTCTTATTAGGCCGTCCTTCTGACAATACAAATGATGGAAGTTAAAATTAAGATATCTACCAGACCTTGAAGATTTTTTAAACCAATTGGGAATTAACTTACCTTCAGTTGTTTGTATCATGTGTAAATGAAGGTAATTTATTTAATTATTTTGTTCAAGTTCAAATGCAAAACTGTAGCGTGTTTTCAATACTGCTAAAAGTATTTATGAAATCGCCAATTTTTCCAGTAGGAACAATAGCTAAATTGTCATCCACAACCTTTTATGTAAAATAGGTTTAAAATTAATATTTTCAAAATTCTTGTTTCCACATCTTCTGAAACCAAATTTGAAAGTATAGGAAATAATGGTCAATCAATAGGAAAACCATTCAATTGTTTATAATATTTATTATTAAAAGAGAAAACCATGTTATTGAAAACAGTTGTAGTAGCGACTAAAAATTTATTTTTCGTTACTTTAGTTAGATTTTCATTTTGTATTAGTTTTTTCCAATGCAGTCTAATGCTAGAACTAATTGAATGTTTTTAAACCTTGAAATAATGTCCAATAAAACTAGAATATGTTGAAGGGACTTTAATTTTATTTAAAGTGTCCTGCAAATCCTAGCTACAGTAATATTATGTGTTTTTAATTTAGATGCCATTTGTTCATTTATTATTCTGTTTTTCTCCCATCGGATACAAAATATCATAGATGTTATTATTTCGATTATGGTTTGATGTTAATTGAGTAACTGTTTTTCTGATACTAAGTTTCTGATTTTCATGCTATACATATCGCAAAAGTGTGGGACTGGGAATCGCGTTAAGTGAGTTTCCCCACCCCACCAACAATCTTTCTCCCCTTACGCTGTAACCTCATATCTAATTGCTTTGGAAAATGTAATCTATTCAAAAATGTTAATGTCAAAATTTGACTGTTGAAGAAAAAAGTATCAGAAAACATCAAGAGGTTATTATGTTAAATTTACATACTGAAGCTAAAATCTTTATGGCTTATTACAAGTTTTATTCAGAAAAAAATAAAAAATTTGAAGTCTCTGGACTGTATAGACATGTAAGTATTTCCACATTTTTATTTATCGAGAATAGATGGCAATTCATAAATTGAAACTTATTTATGGAATAAGTCACATTGAATGTCAACATTTTTTGAAAATTCGGTAGTGTGATCGAAGCGAGTAGGAGCAGTCGCGATAAGTGGCAGCGCAATAAGTGGGAGGGCACTGTAAAGATTTTTCCGAGCTAACCACCTGTTTTGCATTCAACTTAATTCTTGCGAACCAAAAAACCTGTTAATCGATCCATCATTCATGAATCCTTGTATAACATGTTTCAAATAATTCGAAAAATTACCTAATTTATTAATCTATTTTACTGTGTTTTCGATTTCAATTTTTAAGCACTTTGAAAATCTACTTTACTTTTTTAAACTTTGAAATTAAATTATGATTTAAATGATACAAATTAACTTTTTCATACAATTTTTTATGTGTGCTGGAACGTAGGCATTGTTCCTAAATTTATTTAAGAACGTACGTTGTCCCTTAAGAATAATCAATCTTCTATGGGTGTTGATTCAATTTCCGACGTGTTTCCTCGTGGTATGAACATATTTTTCCTAGATGCTTTCCAGAACGTTACTGACCTTGTTGATTAATAAGCAGATTTGATAAGAATCAAATCAATCCTTTCTTCGACCGTCAATGTAAATATGAGTAAGCATTTTTGCAGATCTTACGGTCTTCATTAAATTTAAAGGAATAAGAGACGAAATGACTAGAACCTTCGTTTATTAATATTCTAACATTTCGGCTATCACTGCATGCCTTTTTACAGAATCTAAATAAATAATACATAAATAACAGTGGTTCTTATTACATTTTATTACAAATTAAAAAAAAAAAAACAATAGAGGAAATACAAATACATGTGCTTATTTTCTTGTAAAAAACAAGAATTTTTCAATTTTGGAGGCAAACGTCATGTTAATAGTTAAGAGTCAATTTAAAAATAATGATGATGTATGTCATCAATAAAAATAAAAATATACAAAAGCCTAAAAAATTGGAGAGGCTTTTTTAGTGAGAAACTGCATCTTAATTAATGAAAACAAAAAAAAGTTTTATGATGTTTTTGGACAACGACGAAAATATGCCAAAACAGACAGGGGACATACATGCAGGCGGTAAATAAATTAAAACTGAATAAAGCCGTCATTTAAAACATGATTCTTGGATGATTGATGATTCTTTGGATGGTATGCTTTGTTAATTATTGTTTGCGGTATTTTGCGAAACAGCGATTAAAGGAGTTCGGAAATTGGAATTCGCGTTGGATTTTAGTTTGATCCTAAATGAGTTTGGGGTTTAAGTATTGATATGTATGTGAAAGATTTAGATATATTATTATCGGTTGATAAATGTCACGTTTTGTGTCATATTGTCTTTGACTAGCAGTCTTGCGCGCGCCTATTTATCTTTTTATGAAAAAGAATAAAACAAAAGCCTATCTTTTCTATGATATACATTTTTAATTAATGTTACAAAATATCAGTATAAGATAATAGAAAGATCCAAGGGATGAGTTCTGTACCTGAAACTGTAATTAATTTTTGATAATAGGATTTTAACAAATTTTATATTTTTTGGTAGAAAATTAAATTGAACTATTTTATTTCAAATGAGCGTTTTTTTATTGAAAATTAATTTACACCTAATATTCATGAATAGCATTTATTAAAATTGTGTAACTCAGGTTGATGATAATCATATTCTTTAAATAATGAACTTTGCACTTTTAAGCCACAATTCTTATTAATCAATTTAGCAAAATTTTTGCACGCGCATTAAAATAATCAATTTTCTTATAGTTAGAAAACACACGTAATAAGCTTGTTGACACTTGGTAAACTCTTCCCTGGAAAATCTCAGTCAAGTCTCCCGTTTAAAATCTTTGTTTAAAATTGAACTAATAATTATTATATTTCAAATTACAATCAAATTAAAGGATTTATTTATTTAAAATAACACTTTAAACCAATAAATACTTGAAAACTTATCATGTGGCGTAAAGGTGTTATGACCAGTGATCCCAGATCTGAAACGAGATGCGGTCCAATACTATGACAGGGCTATATCCGTGTGAATATAGTAGGAGACGCTGTAAATGACTGAGTTGCGCG
>NC_046662.1:145571046-145573030 GCF_010883055.1 Belonocnema kinseyi
GCGCAACTCAGTCATTTACAGCGTCTCCTACTATATTCACACGGACATAGCCCTGTCATAGTATTGGACCGCATCTCGTTTCAGATCTGGGATCACTGGTTATGACTGTTTTAAAGCAAAATATTCTTTTGACTTAAAAGTTGAAGTATTGGGACACATTTTTTATTTCCTAACTGACAATTCTTTATTTGATGAAAATTCGTTTTTTTAGATGAAAAATTCATATTTTTAGTGGAAAACTCATCTCTTTGGTTGAAAAATGTACTTTTTTTATTCTTTTTTTTCGGAAATAAATTAATGTTTTGTGCGAAAAAGTAACTTTTCTACTTTTTGTTTAAATTCGAATCTCTTACAGAAAATTAATTTTTATGAATGAAAATTCGTATCCTTCTTTTACAATGTATCTCTTGGCAACATCTGCATTCGTTGAAATATCAAATATTACATTTTTTAGCAAAAATCCATATTTGCAGGTTAAAAATTTAAATAGTTTGTTGAAATTCTTTTTTTTATATGTTTACCATTACGTTTTCATTGAGAATTATTTTTTTCTTATTGCAACTCTTTTTTGTTAAAGATTAATCCTTTTTTATTGTAAATTTGGCCATTCAGCTTTAAATTTATGTTTGTAGGTTGGAAATTTAAGTATTTGGTTAAAAGTTAAACTATTCGGTTGTAAATACAAATCTTTCATTAAAAAGATAAATTTTTAACAAAACCGATTACACTGAAAATGAAAAAGTTTAATTATCAGGTTAAAAAAATTAACGAATTTTCAACCAAATAGTTACATTTTCATCCAAACACCTAACATTTTAACAAAACAGTTGAAATTTTAAATAAGTAGATTAATTTTCAACCAAAACTAAAAATATGATTATTTTAAAACAATAACAGCTGAATTGAACCAAAAACTGCATTTGAAGAAAATTTTTAAATTCTTAACCAGAGATAAATTTTTAACGAAAAGAATGAAGCAAACAAAAAGGGCAAATTTTAAACAAAATAATTGAGTCCTCAACAAAGGAGCTTAAACAAAAGATAATTCACAACTACCAAATTACAGTTTTAGATATTTTAACCTTCAATTTTGAAACGTCTGTGCCCAACTGTGGGCGATATACAAAGACGGAGCGCGAGATGCATATATTATCGAGCGCAAAGCTCTAGAGCGAACAAAGAAAAAAGAAAAATATCTAAAAAATTGTTGACTTTTCAACCCAAAAAGGCAAGTTTCCAAAAAAAAATTTGAATTTTCAACCAAAAGGGATACATTTTTATTGTGTTCATGTTTAGTAAGAAAATCAAGTTTCTATCCAAAGAGATGAGTTTTTAACCAAGAAACAATTTTCAGTCAAGACTGAAATAAATTCGACTAAATTGTTGAATATTTTCAACAAAAAATTTCAAAAAACTGTTCCCTTATAGTTTACAAATCAAGTAATTGGTTGAAAATTCGTCTTTTTTGTAAAAGATTAATCTTATTGGTTAAAAATTAAACTCTTTAACATTAAATTTATTTTACAAGGAAAAAAAAGTTCTATTAAAATTTAATCTAAAAACACCATAATTCCTTTTCTGATCGATTCAGCGACTCGAAGTGCAGAACCTACCTAATGTTCAATGGATTCGATCTCCTTTGAAATAATTTTCATAACACTGTTTTTTTTTTTGAAAATTAATTTTTTTAATGGAAAATTCAACTATGACATTTTTGTTCAAAAATTTTTCGAACAATTCTTATTTTTTCATAATTAATTTATTGAAGTGAAAATTTAACTTTCCATTTTTTAATAAAAATTTATTGATATTTTTAATTACAATCTGTTTTGGTAGAGAACTCAGGTATTTTGTTTTTATTACACTTTAAAATGAAAATTATTTTTTTGACTAAAAACTGGACCATCCCATTTTTTCGTTGAATATTAAGTTCATAATTGAAGCTTTATATGTTTCGGTTTACAACGAACCTTTTTGATTGAAA
>NC_046662.1:145573130-145592385 GCF_010883055.1 Belonocnema kinseyi
AGAGTTGCAAATGGAAGAGACCCTCTTCTTAAAATGGTCAGGAATCACGAAGAAGTGGGCAAAGGAGCTTTTCTGTACAAAGCAGCGGAGGAGGCTGCTGAAGCACTCGGACTTGAGTTCAGTATTAGGGGTGAGCAAAATGCATCAATTCTAATCTATCTCGAGTACTCACTCCTGAAAGCCCGGATTAAGAAAGCACAAGAGAAAAACATTCGTGAACAGCTCCTCGATAAGAGGATGCACGGTATGTGCACAGAAATGTGAAGGATCAGTCAATGTCTTGTGAGCTAACGTTTGCTTTCCTTAAATCGCCCGGATTGAAGTCTGGTACAGAGGGTTTCATTTTTGCATGCCAAGACGGTGTCATTTCCACCTTAACATACCGTCGCCACATTTTGAGCCAAGACATTCCCGATGATAGCTGCATTGCGTGCCATGCACACCCCGAGCATTTAGCTCACGTACTATCTAGTTGTCCAACATACGCGTGAACGACCTACATTCAAAGGCACAATGCGGCACTAAGAGTACTTTATTACCATCTCTGTCACTCCTACGGCATTCACCTTAATATCGCTCCTCTAAATGCTCCTAGGGAAATTGAGTCAATTGTCGAGAATCGGAAGTGCCGCATATACTGGAACTTTATATTCAGTTATTTAAAAAAAAATACTTTTAAGGTTGCCAAAAAACAAATTTTTATTCTACTATTTTTGTTGACAATTGATATTTTAAATTGAAAATTGACTTTTTTTACTTAATAATTCAATTTTTTTTAATTTATCTGTTTTGGTAGAAAATTAATCCTTTTGGATTAAAATCGATCTTTTTTCGTTAAAAATTGAACTATTTGGAAACAAATTCATCTGTTTTCATACAGTATTTGGAAATTCAGAATTTTGTTAAAAATTCGTCATTCTTGGTAGAAAAATAAATTTCCTAATTGAAATTTCATCTTTTTTTCGAGGATTCTATTATTTTGTTAAAAATTACTTTTTTTGCGAAATTAGTGTTCGCGATTGAAAATTCATCTTTTTCACTGAGAGTTCAATTTTTTTTTTTAATTCCGCCATAGTTAGTTATAGAAGTGAATTTATGTAACATAAAATTGGATTATACCATTTATGCTAGAAAATTGATATTTTGAAGTAAAAATTGATCTTTTTTAGTTGAAAATTCAACCATTTGTTTGAAAAAGCACATATTCAATAAAAATGTAGGTTTTTGATAGGAAGTTAGTCTTCTTGGTTTGAAATTTATCTTTGTAATTAAGAACAAAAACTATTATTTGTTTCATACATCGTCTTTTTTTATATAAAATGAATGTTCTTGGTTGAAAATTTATCCGGTTGTTTGAAAGTTCAGCTATGTATTATCAAATTCATCTATTTTGATCAATTTCAACTAATTTGTTGAAAATTTAATTGTTTGTTGTTAAATATCAATTCTTTTAACTAAAAAGGAATAATGCTACTTGTGGTTCTATATATTTACATTTTTAATAAAAAATTTATCTTTTTTGGTTCAAAACTCCACTATTTGTTTGAAATTTGATCTTTTTGATTGAGGATTCAGCTATTTTATTAAAAATTTAAAAGTACAATTTTAGGATAAAAAATTATTTTTATAATTGAAAATTATTATTTTTTTTTAGTTGAAAATTCGTCTTTTTGGTAAAAAATTAATTTTCTTTGTTAAACTCTTATCTTTTTTATTGAGTATTCAACTATTTTCTTGATTTTTTTTGTTAAAAACTAATGTCTTTAAGGAAAATTTTAATTATATCATTGTTGGTTGAAAACTAGTTGTAAAATAGTTTTTTGTAGAGAATTAATTTTATGGGTAAAAAATGAACCTGTTTTTTTTTTTATTATTTTTAACTTAGATGTCCAAATTCGATTTTTTGTTGTCTTATATAGGAAAAGTACGTCTTGCATAATTTACTATAAAAAAAATTTTATCGTTAACGATTCTGCTAATTAATGTATAGAACCTGCTTGATTTTAAGTGAATTATATCTTATTCTAAATAATTTTTATAATATTGTTCTTAGGTTAAAAATTAATTTAGTTGAAAACAATTGAAATCTGTATAAAGTCTCTTACAATTTATAATAATAATTTTTGTAAAGACAGATTATTTGAAAAATAATAAAAAAGAAATAAAATAATAAAAAATTTAATATAATTATATATACGACGCTGAAAAAATATTTTGTAAACAACTTTTGCGATTGAAAATTGTTTCATTAAATGAAAAATTCATGATAAAACTTTTTCGACTATATTGGTATTGTTTTCTCATCAATTGAGTGTCCCCATGCAAGAACAAGACGTAGATTTTTCTATCGCGGCGGAGTTGGCCCCTGACGACTGAAAATTGAAATTGGAAATTTTGAATTTTAAAACATATATTATCGTTGATAATTACATTTCGCATCTTTTTTTCCTTACAAGAAAATCGTATCTTTTTTCGATTTTTAAAAAATTGCAAAAAACTAGGTTTTTCAAAAGTCGATTTTCAATTAGATTTTTGTCTTCCACTCGTGCTCAGATCCACAGTTTTTTGGAATTTCTTCATAAAATTCAGAGGAAATATTCTTTATAATATCCTTGTTATGAGAATTAGCGATAAAACTTTTCACCTTTATTTATAACAATATAAAAAATTATTTCCAGAGCTATTGCATATTTCGTTCCACAAAACGTTTGAGTGTTTCGTTTATCGAGGAAAGTTTGAGCAAAAAAAAACATACTGCGGAGAAGTTTTTCATAAAGGTACAAAGAATTTTTCTGCAAAGGCTTTTTTCAAATAAATTAATAGGTAAAAAACTGTGAACGCTAAACTTTGAGCGAGCGACTGATCGCGCAATATCTTCCATTGCCAAAAATTCCCGTTTCAGAACAGTTTTATAAAAGATTACTCTGGTTATATTTATTTAACGCACACGTATTTACCTCAAAAAACAGTTACTTGTTTCCTTTCTTAGAAGGTAGTGCGAAAAAGGGAGCGAATACTGTGTGCAGTTTTATACAACACGTAATTGAAAAAGAATTTGATGAAACGCGTTTCACGAAAATTGTACTTTTTCCTGATGCAGCAGGCGGATAAAATCGAAATTACACAGTGTTTGCTTTCTTCTTAACACTATGCATAGATCTTAATATTGAAATCTGGAATATTTTTCCTGTTTGCGGTCACTCCTATTGTCAGTGTGATCGAAATTTTGGTTTATACTCGCAAAAAAAGAAAAAACTAGAGCAAATTGAAACAGCGGCAAAGTACATGAAACTGACCAGAGATTCTCGCGATCCTCCGTTTATTATGGTTGAATCAGCAAACAATATTTTGCACGATTTTGATAAATCTTTTAAATGAAACGTACGAATGTATGTACGAATGTACGTACGAAAGTTTTTTTTTTGTTAAAAATTAAATTCTTTAACTGAAAATTGAACTATCCCACTTTTGGTGGAACCGTGAAATTTGGAATTAAAAATTTATATTTTTGGGTTCTTGGTTGAAAATATATCGGTGTACTTGAAAGTTCAACTATGTATCATCAAATGCATCTATTTTAGTAAAATTTCAATTAATTTGTTGAAATTTAATTTTTTGTTGTTAAATATTAATTCCTTTAAATAAAAAAGAATTATCCTAGTTCTGGTTCAATATATTTATATTTTTAATTAAAAATTAATTTTTTCATTTGAAAATTCGTCGTTTTGGTAGAAATTTATTTTTCTTTGTTAAAATCTATTCTTGTTTATTGAGGATTCAACTATTTTCCTGATGTTTTTTTATTTGTTAAAAATTAATGTCTTAAAGGGAAAATTTAATTATATCATTATTGGTTGAAAACTAATAGTTTTTTTTTGTAGAGAACTAACGTTAAGGGCAGAAAATTAATCTGTTTTTTATTATTCTTAACATAGATGCCCAAATTTAATTTTTTTTCCTAGATCCGAAAAAATGTCTTGCATAATTTACTATTAAAAAATGTTGATCGCTGAAAGATTCTGATATATAATGTGTAGAACCTGCCTGATTTTAAATAAATTCTATTTTATTTTAAATAATTTTTATAATATTGTTCTTGATTTGAAAATTATATTATTTGTAAAAAAGATTTTTTAAATAGAAAATTAATCCCTTCTGTTAAAACTTTTACTATTTGGTTTCAAGTCCATATGCTTTAATTAAAATTTTAAATAACCCGTAGAAAATTTCAGTTTTTTGATTGAACATTAACTTTTATAAGCTAAAAACTGAATTATTGTATTTTTGTTTAAAATTTTCTATTTTTTATTTAAACTTCATCTTTTTAGTTGAAACTTATTTTATGGGTGAAGAATTAATATATTTTTTATTATTCTTAACACAGATTTTTTTTGCCTGATTTGAAGTAAATTCTATCTTATTTTAAATGCTTTATATATTATTGTACTTGGATTGAAAATTAATTTAGTTGAAAATTCTATTATTTGTTAAAAAAGATTTTTTAAATAGAAAATTCATCTTTTTTGTTAAAACTTTTACGATTTGGTTTTAAATTCGCCTGTTATAGTTAAAATTGTAAATAACCTGTAGAAAATTTCATTCTTTTTTATTGAATATTAACTTTTATATACTTAAAACTGAATTATTCTATTTTTGCTTAAAATTTGATATTTTTTATTGAAACTTGATCTTTTTAAGTTAAAAATGGAATTATTTGTTTTAAAATTCCCGTATTTTGTTGAAAATTTGTGTTTTTTGTTAAAAATATATGACTTCTCCCTTGAAAATTCATTTTTTTGATTGAGAATTCAACTATTTTGTTGTAAGTTCCTATTCGGTTGGTCAAAAACTAATTTCTCGCCGGCTATTGGGTGATAATGAAAGTGCCCGTACATCTCTATAGTATGTATCTGTTGTTGGACCTTTTCAAAATTTTGTTTTTATAAAATAAAAATTGAGTATTTGGCAAAATTGTCGGTAGATATGAAGACCCGATACATCCATAAACCTGAACATAATTCATTCAATCCCACATTTCTTAAACCATATATTGTCTAAAAGCACATAAAACATTAAAAGCCTATATATTTTATGCAGCTGTTTCGTGATGAAGGTGAAGTGCAAGGAGTTTAATGGTACTTTTCTGATATTGAGTAAAGGTAGTGTAACATTGGTGTATTTTTAGTTAAAAGTTAATGTTTTAGTTATTATTTGCATTCAATATAAACATTAACATTAAGTATTATTCCTGTGACGCATGAAATTTTTAATAAAATTTCATTGCTCATATAAAATGCGGTAGCAAGTTATTGAGATTTTGAGGTTAATATTACATTTTGCAATTTAAGAGCAAACTGCTCGCAGTTAAGAAATGTATCAAAAAAAAGTAGGCTGAAAACATAAAAAGCTATTTTTTATTTTAATCCTCATTAATATAGTTTCTGTTTTCTCACCAAAATTTTTATAAATTTGAATGAAATTTGTATGAAAAATTTGAAAATGGCCCATGTGTTGAAAACGGCCATGCGGCGGCGCTAGTAGTCTTTTGTTATGTTGAGCCGTTACAAACTTTTTAAAAAATATCGAGGCGTTCTAACGGTAGGGTGCCAACGCACGCGGCACGTCTTGACGGTACTTAACCAAAAATAAAAGCAATAAAAAACTAACCGAGAAGTTAGCGCTAGAAAGTCTTGCTCGCGTAATTGAGCAAGATGAGGCCAGAAGTTGGCCAAAACTAAAAGGTGCTCACTCGCTTCATCAATTCATGAAAGTTCTATCTCGGGCGAGCAAAGCATGAAGGTTGCCACTTCTCGCGTTTATATTATAAGCGAGAAGTGGCACCTTCATTCTTTACTCGCTCGAGATAGGACTTTAATGTTTTGATGGAGCGAGCGAGCATCTTCTAGTTTTGGCCAACTTCTAGCTCCATCTTGTCCAATTTCGCGATCTAAAACTTTCTAGTTCTTACTTCTTGGTTAGCTTTTTATTGTTTATATTTTTGGTTAAGTATCATCTAGTCGATCGGGTGCGTTGGTATCCTGTCGTTAGGACGCCTCGATATCAAGAAAACCGTTTATTTATGTAATTATTGTGAAAATGACACGGTGGAATTTTCCTAATAGTGTTTTTCTATTTTTATATCGAATCATTTCCATTAATTATCACTCCGGTATGAAAATCAGGTTATAAAGGTGAAATCAAAGAACACCATTTTTTTTTAAATTTTCAATATTTCAAAATTTTTTAGGTACACTGAATTGTGTCAGAGTGTGAAAAAACGTTCTTAAAATTCATGGGAAATTTTTAAATGATTGTTTTGAAAGGAATTTCAAGAGAAAATCGAAAAAAGATGATAAAACATTTTGAATTATTTCCTAAAATCTTTAATAAGTGTCAAAGATTTTTAGGCAAAATTTTGCCATATTACATCATTAAAAAAATTTTGAGTAAGTTTAAAAGACATTCAAAAGTTCTGAAGCGATGCAAAAATAATTTAAACTTGTAAAGATTTTTTAAGCATTTTGTAAAGTTTTACGAAAATGAAAGACATTTGTTCAGGTTCCTAAGAAAAATTAAAATCATTTATAATTTCGAAAAATTAATTTAATGAGATTATTTAAAAAGATTTTAGAAGATTTTAAAAATATTCAAAGAAGAATCGGAAAGATTTTAAGGCAATTTTTTTAATTTTGCAGAATAAATAAAAAAATGGAGGAAAAATTTGAATAATTTTTAGACATTAGAAGGTTTAGAGGGTCTGACAAGATTTAAAAAAAAAATAATTTTTCCTATATTCGTATGAAAATTGTAAATAATTTCTTATTTTGAAAAATGAACTTTAAGAGAACATTGAAAAAGGTTTTTAAACATAACAAGTGATTTCCTAACATTTCTAAAAAGAGTTTAGAAGATTTTAAACCAAATGTTTCAATTTGGAAAGATTGCAAAATAAAAACGAACAAAAATCGG
Source organism: Belonocnema kinseyi (assembly GCF_010883055.1). Taxonomy (NCBI): domain Eukaryota; kingdom Metazoa; phylum Arthropoda; class Insecta; order Hymenoptera; family Cynipidae; genus Belonocnema; species Belonocnema kinseyi. The sequence goes on from NC_046662.1 coordinate 145,580,100, forward strand.
GTACATTCAAGACATTTCTTAAAATGTCTGGGGACATTTGGAAGATTCTAAAATATTTTTTTAAAATTTGGAATTATTTGAAAATTTTCATAAAAATTCGTGTCAGTTGAAAATGTTTTCAGGAGATTAAGACGATTTAAATAGATTACAAATACATGAAAACTCAAAAAAAAAAAATTCGAAAATTTATCAAATATTTCTTGATTCCTTCCCAACTTCTAAAAATTCTAAACATCTTTTAAAAGGACTCGAATTTGTCATACTATTTTGTAAAATCCTATATAATATAAAAATTTCTTGAAAATCTTCTAGACTCTTTTCTGACACGTCTGAAATATTTGAAAATCTTTTAAATTTTCTCAAGAATCTTATGAAAATTATATTTACATAAATTAAAAAACAAGGTGATAATACTTATTTTCTTGTTCTCAATTCTCAGAAATTAATTTCAACATGGATTTATTATAGCACTTTGAAAAAAAATTTTCGATTAATTTGAGCGTTGTCAAAGATAAACAAATATTCGTTAATGGTCTTTATTTAAGAGTGACATACAAATATTTTATCTTCGTTACAAAGTCTAACTGATTAAAGCAATATCACATTTAAGAGTTCGTTATTTCATTGAAATAGAAAACTATATTTTAGGATTTATAATATTCCTTATTTATCATATATAGATATAATAATTATATGTATTATATGGCAGCATTATATTGTAAAACGGCAATATAAAAAAATATCTCAATCACTATATTTAAAAGTGTTTGAATATCCGGTATTAATACAAAATAACGAAAAAATGAATAACAAAATCATAAATTAGGAAGAACAAAAAATTGCCGAATTTTAAAATAAATGAATTTTTGAATTCCCATAAATACTTTTATTCCTGAAATTTAAGTTTGACGAAATTTAAAATTGCCGAAAATAATTAATAAATTATTGATTTAATTGTTTGCCTTATTTATAATTCTAATTATAGCTCATAAATTAATAATCAGTTAACTATGTTCAGCAGTTATAAATTTCGAGCATTGAAATATTTGTGGGGATTTGATCATTTCTTTATTTCACAAGTCGGTCTTGAAGTCGATGAATTTTAGTATCGGATATTTTTAAATTCGGTATTTTATTTTTTATCAATTAAAAATCTTGTCGTTATTTGAAATTTGGAAATTTTTATAATTTGATAATAATATATATTGCCGGCACTTTTTTTCATTAATTTGTGTATTCGTTATTTATTTTTTTGTAAGTTCTGAATATCCATGCAATTTTGTTGTTTGTTTGAATCATGTCAATTATGCCGCTTTTTCCTATATTAAACAAAAGAATACGTAAGTATATAAGTCTCACTCGTGTAAAAAACTACGAATTGTTTGCCGACGTTTCGTGAACATTGCATTTCACATCTTCAGGGCTGACCTGAAACTGAGGTATCAGGTCATCTTGTTTTTAGATATACTCTCTACGATGCCGGTGATGGCCAGAGCGCCGCACCGTAGGGCCTGGTTGAACTTGATTGGCCAATCAAGGCTTCTTTTTTTTAATTTGGGATAAAGGAAAGCCAAATCGGATTGGTATTATATCTATTGTCCCTATTGATCTTATTAGGGTGTTTTAAGATTTCGATTTCTTCTCTATGTTTTCTTGGAAATTTGTTGTGTGTTTTTACAATGACTGTTGTTTCATCAAATAAAATGTTATGTCCTGTTTCGATATGATGTTCAGCTAGCGCTGATTGCGTGAAATGTTTTAACCTGACTTTACTCTCATGTTCTTTAATACGTTGGCTCACCGCTCTCCCGGTTTCTCCAATATACACTTTGCCACAAGAACAAGGGATTTTATATACTCCTGGATCACTGATGAGTGCCTTTTTATCTTTAGGGTTATTTAGTAGTTGTCCTATTTTCGCAGGTGGTTTAAATATTGTTTGTATGTTGTGTTTGTTGAGAATTCTTCCTATTTGTTCTGTGACACCTTGAATGTAGGGTAGGGTGTTGGTCATTTTTCTCTCTCTTTCTTTCGTAGGTTGTGTTGACTTGCTTGTTTGAGTGTGTTTTCTTATTGCTTTATCATTTTGTTTGTTTGTGTAATCGTTTTGTATTAGGATTTGTTTAAGGTTTGGTAATTCCTTTTGTAAGTTATCTTTATCTGTTATGGAGACAGGTCTGTATACAAGGAAGTTGATGACCGATTGTTTTTTAGATGGATGATGGTGGGAGGAGGCATGTGGGTATCTGTTTGTATGCGTGGGTTTTCTGTAAACTTCATGTCCTAATGTGTTATCATGTTTTTTGTAAACTAATACGTCGAAGAAAGGCAATTTTCCGGTTTGTTCTATTTCCATGGTGAACTGGATTTTAGGATGTAATTGTTTGATACAATCGAAAAACTTATTTAGTTCATATCGTCCATGTCGCCAGATGACAAATGTGTCATCAACGTAACGGAACCAGAATTCTGGTTTAAGTTTGGCTTGGTTGAAGATTTTAGTTTCTAGATGTTCCATAAAGACATTAGCTATTACAGGTGATATTGGGGATCCCATTGCTGCCCCTGAGGTTTGTTCGTAGAATTGGTTATTGAAAAAGAAGTAAGTATTATTGAGACAGTGTTTTATCAATGGTGCGAGCTCGGGAGGGAAGTTTGTGAAAGATTTAATAATATCAACTGTATCCGAGATTGGTACTTTCGTAACAAGAAATACTATGTCAAAACTCACTATGATGTCTTGGGGTTGAATTTGATTCCGTTGTATTTTTTTAATAAAGTCAAATGAGTTTTTGACGCGAGTAATGGAGTTTCCTGTGAAAGGATTTAGTTTTGTAGCGAGGAAACGTGCTAGGTTGTAAGTTGGTGAGTTTATTGCGCTGACGATCGGTCTGAGTGCAATGTTCTCTTTGTGGATTTTTGGGAGTCCGTAAAGTCTTGGAAAGATGGGATTAGTAGGTATTAAGTTAGATATTGTTTGGCTGTCAAGTTTAGAGTCTTTGAGAAGAGTCTTTGTTTTACTGACTATTATTTTTGTGGGGTCCTTTTTAAGTTTTTTGTATGTACCGTCAGTTAGAAGGTCCATGATTTTGTTGTTATAGTCTTCTTTATTCATTATTACTATTGTGTTGCCTTTGTCTGCGGGTAATACTATAATATCTTTATTTTGATTAAGTTCTTTAATTGCGGGTTTTTCCTGTTTTGTTAAGTTTGAGGAGGGAACTTGAGCTTGGCGTAAAATGTTGGCCGTCCTATGGGGTATGTCATTCGCTTTTTCGGGTGGAAGGGTATATATTGTGGATTCTAAATTGCTGATTATTTATTCTTTTGGGATTTTCGATGGAGCTACAGCAAAATTATGCCCTTTAGATGAGGCTGAAATCATTTCATTGTTGAAAGGGTGGTCAGAGATGTTTTTTACTGTATTTGGTAGTTGAGTTTGCTTTACTGGAAGTAATTTGTCAAATTTTGTTTTTTGTTTTTCGGTGGAAAGCTCTGCAATCCGTTGGGATCGGCCAAATGATGTGCGGTCCAATATGGACCAAATGTCAAATCTGAGGGTACTTGGTAGGAAAAGGTGAAGTTTTAATAGTTTTTTGAAGGTAATGTGCAAAAGAAATTTTGTATGCTGTATTCTTTCTTTCACGAGAAGCAAACTTGTATTATGCAGAATCGATTTGGATTTAGATGTTCCCAAATTATTTTTCAGATGCAAGAATTTCGGGACGATTTTGTTGTCCCTGCACCGTCTCAAAAAAGTTAAGGATGTTAGTAGCTTACCTTGACTAGTCCTGATCTTACTAAAGGTGTTGGTTTTAATAAGAATACTCTCCCGGTAGATTGCCTTAATAATATATTTTATGCTTTCACGATGATTCATTTTAATAAAAGAGATATTTCGGGTTTCACTCGTGTAAAAAACTACGAATTGTTTGTCGACGTTTCGTGAACATTGCAGTTCACATCTTCAGGGCTGACTTGAAAGTGTAGTATCAGGTCATTTTGTTTTTAGATATACTCTCTACGATGCCTGTGATTGGCCAGAGCACTCCACCGTGGGGACTGGTCGAACTTGATTGGCATAGAGAAGACATAGAGAAGCAATCGAAATCTTAAGACACCCTAATACCGTAAATAGGGACAATGGGTATAATACCAATCCGATTTGGCTTTCCGTTCTCAGGGATTAAAAAAAAAACTTGATTGGCCAATCAAGTTCGACCAGCCCCCACGGTGGGGCGCTCTGGCCAATCACAGGCATCGTAGAAAGTATACCTAAGAACAACATGACCTGATACCTCAGTTTCAGGTCAGCCCTGAAGATGTTAAGTGCAACATTTTAAAACGATGCAGGGACAACAAAATCGTCCCAAAATTCTTACAACTAAAAAATAATTTGGGAACATCTAAATCCAAATCGATTCTGCATAATACAAGTTTGCTTCTCGTGAAAGAAAGAATACATCATACCAAATTACAACATACCAAAGACTATAACAACAAAATCATGGACCTTCTAACTGATGATACATACAAAAAACTTAAAAAGGACCCCAAAAAAACAATGGTCAGCAAAAATAAAACTTTTCTCAAAGACTCTAAACTTGACAGCCAAACTGAATCTAACTTAATACAAAACTAAATCCTTTTACAGGAAACTGCATTACTCGCGTCCAAAACTCATTTGATTTTATTAAAAAGATACAACAGATTCACATTCAACCCCAAGACATCATAGCGATTTTCGACATAGTATCTCTTTTACGAAAGTACCAATCTCGGATACAATTGATATTATTAAATCTTTCACAAACTTCCCTCCCGAGCTCGCACCATTGATAAAACACTGTCTCAATAATACTTACTTCTCGTTCAATAACCAATTCTACGAACAAACCTCAGGGGCAGCAATGGGATCCCCATTATCACCTGTAATAACTAATGTCTTTATGGAACATCTAGAAACTAAAATCTTCAACCAAGCCAAACTTAAACCAGAATTCTGGTTCCGTTACGTTGATGACACATTGATCATCTGGCGACATGGACGAGATGAACTAAATAAGTTTTTTGATTTTATCAATCAATTGCATCCCATAATCCAGTTCACCATAGAAATAGAACAAAACGAAAAATTGCCTTTCTTTGACGTATTAGTTTACAAAAAATCTAATAACCCATTAGGACATGAAGTTTAAAGAAAACATGAGGAACATGATAGTAAAGTCAGGCTAAAACATTTCACGCAATCAGCACTAGCTGAATATCATATCGAAACAGGACATAACATTTTATTTAATAAAACGACAGTCATTGCAAAACCGCGCAACCAATTTTCAAGAAAGCATAGAGAAGCAATCGAAATCTTAAAACACCCTAACAAAATCAATAGGGATAATGGATATAATACCAATCCGATTTGGCTTTCCGTTCTCCCCGATTTTTTTAAAAAAGACTTGATTGGCCAATCAAGTTTGATCAGTCCTTACGGTGGGGTGCTGTGGCCAATCACAGGCATGGTAGATAGTATACCTAAGAACAACGTGACCTGATACCTCAGTTTTAGGTCAGCCCTGTAGATGTAAACTGCAATGTTCACGAAACGTCGGCAAACAATTCGTAGTTTTTTACACGATTGAAACCCGAAATATCTCTTTTTATCAAAATGAATCATCATGAAAGCATAAAATCTATTATATATGTCTCGTTTGCTACGCTTCAAAGAAAAAATAATTTTAAAGCTTTTTTCATATTTATTTTGTAATTTTGATGCATTTTCCTATGGTAATGCATGGTTTTGTAGAACAAAGTTACTGCGAGTGACGTCGCACGGCCGTTTTCAACTCTCGTGACACAATTTTTGCATTGGGCAGTACCGTGGAAGCACCCCCTGCGACCAGCAGTTCGCTCTTGTATTCTTAAATTAATTCCTATCTTTAATAACAAAACTTAGAACAAATTCCATGCTTCATAGGAATATTACTTAATGTTAATGTTTATAATAATAACAAATAATGGCTTTAAGATTAATTTGTAATTAAAAATATACTAACCCGGCTTTAAAATGTTCTTTCCGAAATTTAAATAAAAATACGTTCATAAATAACAAGCAGAGGCCCTGTAATGCGGCGGTATGGGTGGCAAGGTGGTTGGTGGTGGTAAATAAGGAGAAGCGCTGATTCTTATTATCAACTTTGAATTTCGATTCGATTATTATTCCCAACAGTGATCCAAACGTGCTTGCGCATGCTTGAACTGTGCGGCGCTTATTGGCTCTAGTTCGCGTACGAATTTAAAAATCAAGTACAGACGCGCACCGTAGCCAATGAACATCACTCAAATCCAAGCAAGCACAGGTCAAGGCAGCTCCGTTGGGATCATTAACTTCAAGAAAAGACGTGTAACGTGTATCGTTTAGAGATTTTATATTAAGGAATATTAAAATTTTAACTTGCCGTTGATTTTTAATAAATTTTACTTACTGCGAGTTGGACCTTTATCTGATAATGTCTTTGTATTGCTCCCCACCATCGAATGCGCGCAAAACATCACAAATGGCGCCCGAACTAAATGGCAATAATTTGCAAAAAAATCACCTCACAAATTACGTAAAAAAACGTCCGTGATTCACAAGCGCAAAAATATAACGATAATGATAGCATAGACAGGGAAAATTTAATTGAAATTGGTACGAAAAATGGACAAAATCGTCAAGGTCTAAATCATGTAAATAATCACGTGAATACCCAGCATGCACTAGTCAATGTTAGAATCAGGAAAAATAATATCAATGAATCTAACTCGAGATGATGGGCAAGGTGATCATATACAAATAATAAATGAAATGTGAAAATCCATCACAAATACATATATGAATTTGGAAAAATTACAGCATAAAAATGATCATATGTCAGATCTATGTGCTCATAAAGTAAAAATAGAGTTGCAAATTCTGAGCCGATTGTCCAGTTTACTACAAAACCGAAAGATATGTTTAGGAAAATTCAAGGAACAAGAAATGATCAAATAACGTAACTGGAAAACAAAAACTCGTGCGGAAACAAAGTGCTTTAAATAAAAAACAAATCGGAAAATCAAACTTGAAAAAATAATGTAATCGCGAGGCAAGCTGGAATCGAAATAATAGAAATAGGGGCTTCTAATTTAAGTACTGATTGAGGATATACGGTGTTTTTCGAGCGGATCATTTTTTGGGTGAGGCGAAGTGAAAAGTTGAGCGAGTACGGTAAGGGTGTGGTAAGTAAGCGTGCTAGGGTGGAAGTGCAAGTGTGAATGAAGGGAGTGATAGAAAGTGAAAATTTAAACGGAAATACAAAAATTGACGTAAATTGATTTTGAGGTTAGGTTCGCTTGGGTGATGTACTGGGTTTCTTGGCCGTGAGTAGGAGTTCGAAGGGTAAGAGGGAAGAAGAAGTTAAATAATCACAAATTGTCAAAAAGAAATAAGTGTAGGAAGGCGAAATTTCGGAAAAAGTTTTTAAAATTCTGGGGCGGATAGAAAGTGTCAGGGGAGGGGAGGTGAAGCTAAAGGTCAGTTAACAGGGTAGCGTTATGTCGATTATGCGCAGTCCACAACGAGATTTCGAAAGGAGACAGAGCGAGTTAGGTGAGAAGTGAGGGAAGTGCAGATGAAACGTTCACTACGCCTTTGCATCCCGTACCAATGGCAGAATCGAGACGAGGAAGGGGACGTAGGCACGGGAGGCCCACTAATTGGAAAAGGCTTGGATGGAAATCTGGAAGCTCGGGGTCGCGGGATTTGTTGCAAGTGGTCGAAGAGGCGGAGAGGGGCAATGACTTAAAAAAGGGTTCAGACAAAAAAAAGAACGCCGGAGAGAAATAGGGATGAAGGGGATATGTTCGTAAACTTAGAAGCCCTTATAAAAGGATTTAAAGATGAGACTTAGGAAGATTGGATGAGACATGCGAAAGATTAACTGATATGAACAAACAAGGGGAAGAGGTAAAAGATGAGCTAAGAAAAGTCGGACAAAAGTGGGAAGCATGGCATCAATTATGGAAAGGAGAGAAAGAAAAGGTTTGGAATAAATTGGAAAGTATAGAAAATAGGCCGATAGAGAGTGAGGAGGTTAGGAAAAGGGACATGAAACTGTTAGAAGAGAGGGTGAGCAAACTAGAACTGAGGAATGAGTCTAAGGTGGGAGAGAAAGGGAGCATCGAAGAAGTGAGAGAGTGTGAGGTGGTCAAACATGAGCAGAATGAAAATTGGCGATTGAGGTTGAAAGAAGAATGGAAGGGAAGGATAGAGCGAAAAGGAAAAAGAACATAATAGTGAAGGGTTTGAAAGTGGACAGTGAAAGGGCAGAGGAAAATATTAGGAAGGTGATGAGAAAAAGAAGTTGTTCAAAAGGAAGAAATGGAAGACTCGAAGAAGATATGATATGGCGGGAAAGGAGAAGAAAGTGGTCAATCGAGCGAAAGGAATCGACTGAGAGGTATAAAGGTAATAGGGTAAGAATTGGCAACGATAGGATATAGGAACTGAGGGAGGGTAGGAAACGGATAGTGAATGAAGGGGACAAAGAGCATGAAAAGAGGAATGTAAGAGTCACGGGGTGTGGTTGGGGGGTTTAAAACGGCAAGAGGATTTGAATGAAAGGAATAAAGGAGATAAGCACAAAAAGAGCGACGTGCAAGTAGCATTCTGGAACGTGTCAGGACTAAAAAAGAAGGACATAGGATTTTAGGTAGAAGTGCGGAAATGGGATATGGTAATGATGAGTGAGACTTGGGTGGATGGGAAAGAGTGGAAATGCATGAAAAGAATCTTACCGAAAGCATATGAGTGGAAGATACAAGCAGCAAGAAAGAAGCACGTGAAAGTGAGAGGAATGGGTGACATAGTGTCAGGGGTAAGAAAGGAACTGGTGGTAGGGGAAGAAGAGAGTGAGTATATAGAAGAAAAGAATGTAACAATGGTTAGACGAATCAAATTAGGAAAATTTATTGTGGATGTAGTATGCGTGTACAGAAGAAGAGGAGAAGAGGGGGATGCAGAACAATAAGGAAATGGACAGAGGAGGAAGAGGAGAGGCTGGTCCTAATAGGAGGGATTTGAATGCATGGACCGGGGAACAAGGGATAGAAGTATGGTATGGAAAAAAGGAGGTGTTTATAAGAAACTCAAAACAACAGGAAACGGATCGGGAGGGTAGGAGGCTACTGGACATACTGGGAGAGGCGGGATGGTTTATTTGTAACGGCAATACAAGAGGAGATGAAGAAGGTGAAGAAGCGTACGTGGGTATAGGATACACCGTAATAGATTACATTCTGGCAGAAGAAAGAATAAGGAGGCCGATGGTTAGAATGGAAGTGGGCAACATGATAGGCTCAGAATACTTTCCGGTAATCGCGACAATCAGATGTGGTGGCTTAAAGCGTAGTAGGGGGAAGAGGAAAGAAAATAAAGAAAATAAAGTGAAAATGGGCATTTGGGGAGAGGAAAAGTTATGAGAATTGAGAGAAAAAATAGAAAATGAGGAGAGGCTGGTGGGATGATGAATGCAGGGAAAGTATATATAGGATAAAGCAGAGTGTAAGAAAATGGAGGAAAGGGGAAATGGAAAAATGAGAGCAACAAGGTAGGGAAAGGAGAAGGTGGGGGGAGGAGTAGAGGACGCGACTGGTAGTACCGTTGATTAAGAAAGGAGCAAGCAAAAAGGTGGAGGAATATAGAGGTATGACACTTATGTGCGTGGGATATAAAATTAATGCGGAAGTGCTTAGAAGGAGATTGGAAAAACAAGTCGAAGGGAAGTATACCACACAACCAAACGGATTTTAGAATAGGGATGGGAACCATAGATAACGTCTACTTGCTCAACTATCTAGTCAATAGGAACCTAGAGCGGAAGAAAGGGAAGACTAGTCGCATTGTTTGTAGACTTTAAGGCAGCATTTGACTTAGTTAACAGGAGGGTCTTATGCGCCGCTATGAAACAGAGAGGAGTAGATGACGGTTTAAAAGAGAGGATACAAGAAATGTTTGCGGATACTAAGATAAGGGTGAAGATAGGAGATAAGAAAGGTGAGGAATTCTGGACAGAAAAGGGGCTCAGGTAAGGGCTTCCTTTGAGCCCACGTCTGTTTAGTATTCTTCTCGCAGATTTAGAGGAGAAATTGAAGATAAAAGGGAAAGGAGGGACAACATTAGGAACGGGCAAACTGTATTCACTAGTATATCCAGATGACGCAGTGCTATTAGCGTATGATGAAAGAGGTATGAATTTGATGATAAGAGTGTTCGAAGAATATGTGATAGAAAAGGGTTTAACAATCAATGTGAACAAGACTAACATGATGTGTTTAAGAAATAAAAGAGGTAGATAAAGTAAGAATGGAAGATAAATGGCGTGGTGGTAGAGTTCGTTGATGAGTTTTGCTACTTAGAATTTTGGTTTGAAACGAGAGGAGGAAGCGAGCTGCAGGTGAGAAGGAGATTGGAATGCGCGAGTATAATAATGGGACAAGTATGGGGTATAGGAAAAAGAAGGTTGAAAAATGACTGGAAGATGAGAGTGTGGATGTTTGATGTATTAGTATGGTCAGTGTTGAGCTGTGGTGTGAAAATCTGGGTATGGAAAGAAAACAAGAGAGTAGAAAGTTTGCATGAGTGATTTTTGAAATGGGTTTTGTGAGTGAGTTGGAGTTGCCCAGGTTATATGCTGAGGGAAGAAATAGGACAAGAAAAAATGGTGGTGAGGCAAGTGAAAAGAGCCAGGAACTTCGAAGAGAAACTAAGAACGGAAGAGGAAAGCGAAATTGCACAAGCTTGTGCTCGCGAGGTCATGGTTAAAGAGAGGAGGAGTAACGTGGGGCTTTCAAAATGGGAAGAGAACAGATATGATATGAGTCGTGAATGTGATATAAATGAGCGGCCTACAGAGTGGGAGGAAATAGACGAAGAGGTGAAGGCAAGGCAAGGTGAAGAAAGATGGGGAAAGATCGTAGATTTAAGGTACAACAGCTGGTATAGAATGGTTAAGGGGCAGGGGAATCCAGAGTACCTGGAAACGATTAAAAAGGAAAGAAAATGGAATAGAGTAGTGAGATTCAAAATGGAAGAGGGTATAAAAGCATGCCAGTATTGGATGAATGAAGATGAGAAATTTTTAGAGTATGTACGTATGACTAGAAATAGAAATAGAAATTACTCCAAGTAATAAGATAACAAAAAGGCATTTTCTCAGAGAAGCAGAGGAATATAAATAATTAAGGACAAAATTCGATTAATAAATGAAAAGTCGGTAATATGAAGAAACTACCCTAAAATTAGTAGAACAAATGACGGGGATATACGCATATGTTTGGACGTTTGTTTTTTAGAGGATATAATAGAATCTGAACTCGATGGAATAAGTAATATTTTACAAAAATGCAAGTGTAAAACAGTGTTTATCAGCGCGGATTTAAGGCTAGGCATTTTTTAGAGTTTTTAGATTTCTCCTGTTGTGCGAAACTAGTTGGATCAATTGAACTTATTTCAGTTTTCCGAATGTGTAAAAATGATAGGGCGAGTAAGTCTCCGAATGTGTATTTTTTTAGTTGAAAATTCGTCTTTTTGGTAGAAAATTAATTTTTTTTGTTAAAATCTTATCTTCTTTATTGAAAATTCATCTATTTTCTTGCTTTTTGTTTTATTTATTAAAAATTAATGTCTTTAAGGAAAATTTTCATTATATCATTGTTGGTTAAAAACTAATCGTCTTTTGTAGAGAATTAATTTTGGGGGTAAAAAATTAACCTGTTTTATATTATTTTTAACATAGATGTCCAAATTCTTGTTTTTATTGTCTTATATGGGGAAAAACCCTCTTGCATAACTGACTATAAAATCATTTTTATCGCTGAGAGATTCTGCTAAATAATTTATAGAATCTGCTTGATTTTAAGTGAATTCTATCTTATTCTAAATACGTTTTATACTATTATTCTTGGATTGAAAATTAATTTAGTTGAAAACAATTTACATCTGTATAAGGTTTCTTACAAATTATGATAATAAATTTCGTACAAACAGATCATCTGAAAAATAACAAAAAAGGAGTAAAATAATAAAAAATTTAATATAATTACATATACGTCACTGAAAAAAATCATTCGTAAACCACTTTTTCGATTGAAAATTGTTTCTTTAAATAAAAATTGATGACAAATCTTTTTCGACTACATTGGTATTGTTTTCTCATTTATTGTACTTCTTTAAAATAAAATAATGTTTTAAGATTACTGCAAGCTTTAT
>NC_046662.1:145592485-145598709 GCF_010883055.1 Belonocnema kinseyi
ATTTGAAATAATCTGTAGAAAATTTCATTTTTTTTATTGAATATTAACTTTTATAAACTAAAAACGGAATTATTCTATTTTTGTTTAAAATTTGATATTTTTGTTTAAAATTTGATATTTTTTATTGAAACTTTATCTTTTTTGTTAAAAATTATTTTATGGGTGAAAAACTAATCTGTTTTTTATTATTCTTTACACAGATGCCCAAATTCGATGTTTTTTGTCTCAGATCGGAAAAAAACGTCTTACACTATTTACTATAAAAGAATTGTAATCGCTGAGAGATTCAGCTAAATAATGTGTAGAAACTGCCTGGTTTTAAGTGAAATCTATTTTCTTTAAAATTCTTTTTATAATATTGTTCTTGGATTGAAAATGAATTTAGTTGAGAATTCTATAATTTGTTTAAAAAAAATTTTGTTTAATAGAAAATTAATGGTTGTGATTAAAAATTCATCTTATATTAGTATACCTAATAAGTACATACTTTTTTTATGCACGTACTTAGACTTTCAATATCTTCAGGGATTTTTAAATAAAATCTTCTGGAAATTTGTAAATGGATTTGTTTATGACGAAAAAACATACCGTCTTTTTGCATTCTTATGAAAGAAGGTAATTAGATTTGTATGCTCTTGCAGTGTGCTAAACTGTAGGTCAAGTTGGTTAGCGAGACATTTTGGAGACTCCTTTTCTAAGATTTAAAAATTGTATAAACGGCTATTCGTCGTACTACAAAAGAAAAACAATTCATCCTCCTGGCTATTTTCGATTAAATACAATTGCTAGAGTCATAGTATTTACAAAATTACAAATAATACACGAAAATGAAAATTTTAAGCCAAACAGCGTACAATGGCGGAAGGAAAAAAACATTGCTTTTTGAACACCCTTCAAGATTTTAAAAACAACTTTTTTATCGTGCAAAAAAATAACTAAAAAGCAAAGATTTCATCTTGTCTTTTAAACTATGCAGGATATGCTTACAATCTGTGAACACACTGGATCCCTTTATATTTTGAAAGGGCAGAGACGACGGCAGAGCGAGGTCAGTCCGAAGTACGAGTTTGATAATGATAAATGTTGCGTGCATCTCGAATATTCTGACTGCTAAGCGCTCAAGATTTTAATTTAATAAAACGTCACTGCTATAAGTTCAATACCGGTTAAGCGCTCAAAATAAAGTCTAAAATACAAAACATGCTTCATGATAATTAATAATAATACCTTATTACCTTAGTTTTAATTTTTGATAATTATTTATTTTACTGGCATTCCGAAACTGTTGAACGCTAACGGCTGAAGAATTTTACTGAATAAAGCATCACTGATGTAACGTTAATATCAATGTCCACTGATATTGAAAAAGAGGAACCCGCTGTTGCAGTTCGTTGAAATGACGATGTTCGTTTTTCTATAATTATTATTAAGGACTCATATCAGTTCTCTCATTGATTCATCCCTTGATAAAGTTAAAATGCTTTAGAAATTGACCGTCGTTCAGAACGCATAATTTCACTTTTTATTTTCATCGATGGCTGCAGGTTTGTCATTTCCTTTGTGTAAAGTCTTGAGATCGCATTACAATACTGTTCAACATAAATAATGATCAAACTCGCATTTGGTACTTGTGACATACGACCTTGTCACATATGAATAATTTAAAAATTAAATTATATTCCTGAAAAATATAGAGACTCAATAACACTATACATAATATGATGTACGAAATCTTTGAAATGTCGCACACGTAAGCCCATCTTCAAGCGATAGAAACGTACTAACTCTGCTTTAGCAGAGTTAGCATGTAGTCGTCTTAAGTTAAAAGGTACGAAAATGAAAATAGAAAAAGAGGAAATGAAATCTAGATATGGGAAAGAATGAGATGGGATACATAGACAAAGCCAACATTAGAAATACATAATTTGTAACGGGAAGGAATGAAGAGCATGAGTACTCATCGCCGGGCATATAGACTCACAAGCGCTTGTTTTTGCCTTGCAAGTATACAGAATGAAAGAGCATCCCGCTAGCTCTCGTAGGCCCGGCTGATTTCGAGTTGCAGAAAGGTCAGGAGAACACTGCGGGTGGTACGTTATTATATTTTATATGACGTCCTTCAATCCTGAACTTGAGCGACTGAGAACTGTTTTTTGTTTGCTTTTATTTTATTTCATGCCTATGCAGACGCAGAAACAAAATCAGTCAATTCTCTGAAAATTTCGAAACAATTGCATTTCGTTAAAATTTCAAGGTACTATTATTTTATTTGTATTGTTCCTTATACTCCATTCAGAGTAACGAAAAGAAGAAACTAATTCTTTTATCAAAGAAATTCTTTTGATAAAGAAGAAGATTTTACCCGGAAACCCTGCAGGTTCATGCAAGAGCTTTCTAAATATGAAATTTTTAATCTCCTGCCAGGCGAGGCACAAGGAGTACATTTTCTTTGTTTTTATCACTCTTTTCAAATAACAAAATTTTCATGTCATTACTTGTTTCTTTTTAAAAAAAATCGTGTTCTAACCAGAGTTTGTTCTCAAAGTTTTTAGTTGAACATTTACTCCTTTCCCAGATAAGGCACATAGAATAAAATGTTTCTTTTTCTTACCACATAACATTTTTAGTTTGTTTATTTATTTTCCGAATTTCTAAAAATTTCTAAATTAAACTTGATGGTGGTGTGTATAATCCAGCGAGATATTTGGCAGCTCCAAACCATAAAACAAAACCAACGGATGTTCATAAGACCAAAAGACGAGTGCATTAACTCACTACAAAGATAAGCTGGGCAAGAACGTAAGCGTCCCGAATTCAGTGTGTGATTCACTACATAATATCAGGCAAGAATTTCACCACCAAGGTTCGGCAGTTCGCGCGCGAAGTGCGTATCCGTGATCAAACACTGAATAAGTGAAAACTACTGCCCATCAAGCAGCATATTTTTTTACGAGGACTTGGTGAGAAATGTTCAAAAACACACCTTGAAGGGTCCGCACTTCTCGCTCATGTGGAAATCTTTGTCTACGCATCACTACAATGACCTGACATATATAATAATCAATTATACCTTGCTTATAATTATATATTATACAAAATCAACCGTGTCATTAGTCCCCCTAGAACCGCTTTCGCATTACTTCGGGGGGCCGTTTTTTAGCCTTTTAAAGACTCCTGCTCATTTTGTTCTTGTTTTATTTTGCGCTTCGGACCTGCTCAGCATTTCTTCACGCCAGCCCATCCATGATTTACACATCGTGCTCAGTAGCGCGATAATATCGCACAACGGGCTCATCGGTCTTCGACATCATGAATGGGCTTAGATATTTACTTCTGTTATCTGGAAGGCTTCCTTAGCGGGGCGGCCTCCCTAAATAACATGCATCTTCTAGACCCCGGTAGATGGTTAGACGGGGCTTCTCACTTCGTTCTGCGCAGAGGAAGCATAAGGAAGTGCTGATGCACTACGTAGACTTGTGGCCCTTCGCCACGCACCTCCAACATCCTCTGGTCCGATCAGGAACCTTGCAGCTCGCTGCCCTGTGGCCGAAGCCGAGGCAGCGGTAGCAACGGGTGACCTCTAGTTTCTTGCGTACATCAGAGAACACCTATCCTACCTTCAGAAGTCCTGCGTGTACTAGCTTCCTCGCGATTTCTTCACAGATCTCAACAAAGGCCTTCAGAGCACCTCTAAAGGCCCTTTTAGTGAGGAACACCTTGATTTCGCCAGCGGGCTGCTCACCAAAATGTCTTCTTGTGACAGCTTGGATCTGCCATCCTGACAAGCAATTTTTGATAAATTTTAATTTTTTTATTAATTAACGGTTCTTTGAAATATACGCCGGTTGGGACCGGATGACCACAGACTTCAGCCCTTTGGGCGTCCGGTATGTTCTTGGACGAACGAGGTCGGACGGCGAAGGATAACTTCCTAGGTCTGGTAGGACTTGCTCAAGACTATAAGACAAGTTGAGCTCCTCGAAAATCTCTTCCTGAGGGACGGTTCGGTTCCGGCGAACTCCCCGCTTCCTCTTCTTTCTTTTGGGGGGCAAGGGAATATAGGCCCCCGGGTTTGTCTGCTGGTCAGCAAGGGCCTGAGATACCTCTCGGTCCAGCGTTTGTGCTGACTTGGCCGATTTACTCGGGCCTGGTCCATCTATAGGCAAAATATATGTTTCTGGTGGTCGTCACGTGGTCCATCATGTTCGCTAGAATGGGATCTCAAATATTCTAGATCAAGGACCAAAACGTAGATGGAAAAAATCCCTGATCCTCTTAACAGAGGACCGAGAAAGTAGTCATGAAATATAGGATCCCAGATCCTCTCTACAGTGGACCGAGAAGTACGTTAACAAAGTTCTTAGATCCTCTTAGCAGAGGACCGAGACGTAAGATGAAAGTCCCCGATCCTCCTTACAGAGGACCGAGAATAACAGAACACAAAAAAAGGATCCCAGATCCTCTTTACAGAGTACCGAGAATTGAGAACAAGAGAAAAGTAATAAAAGACATAAGGTAGAGGTAGAATGTTATAGCAAAAAGAGCAAGAAGAAGTAAAGAAAGAAGGCTAATAAATAAGGAAGGAAAAATTCCCAGATTTCGCCTGATGCCGATTTAAACTGCATTTATAACTTTTTGTTGGTTTGGCGGTGACTTTCTGTTCCATGAGTAGCTAGGGAAAATGTTTGTCCGTCCTTCTAGAGCCCCGCATGCAAGGATAAGACTGCATGCTCTTGAGAGAGTGCTTAGTAGATTACAAAATTTTCTTATTACTATCCCTTAAAAAATAACATTATTTTCTTCTTCATTATACGCAACACCTCCTTCAACAATGCTACCGCCCTTATGTCACCCTTTCCATTCATCAATACCTGCATGCATATTTCACTCCTTTTCAACTCCTCATATCCCTTCAAACAGTGCTCTACTCTTGTATCCCCCTTCCTCCACAATTCAAACATCCTCTTCCTACTGGAGAGCCAGGCATAATCCACGCAAAGTTCCTGTTAAACCTTGACTTTCATATCCCCCCCCCCACTGCCGCCTCTCTCTCCATGCCGCTTTTCTTAACAATCTCTGCTATCAATACTCCCTAACCAACTTACTTTCCCCTCCTTGCAAACCTTGTTCATTTCCACTCACGCCCCTTATCCCTTTCACCGTCTTTCCTGAACACCATAAGTTTGAATATTTCCTCATTCAACTCTAACCTATTATTATACAGGTGTCTTCACAACCTTGTCATCAGCTATAGGAATTGGGGGCATACA
Source organism: Belonocnema kinseyi (assembly GCF_010883055.1). Lineage (NCBI taxonomy): Eukaryota > Metazoa > Arthropoda > Insecta > Hymenoptera > Cynipidae > Belonocnema > Belonocnema kinseyi. The sequence goes on from NC_046662.1 coordinate 145,597,756, forward strand.
AATAGCGAAATCTATGATACACTCAAAACTTATAAGTCCTCAATAGTAATTCGGTTTTGAGAATGCACTCTGAACATTTCCCGTTACCGAAAGGGGTTCCACGGTTTTGAAATATGCGCTTGCTATCTGCTTTTTAGAAGAAAATCGAGTAACAGGTAAAAAACGAGAGTAAAGTGGTTAACCAAACTACATAAATGGAGACCAAAACGACTGACAGCTGTTTGGCGCTGATCGCTCCGCGTTACTTGACCGTACTACCAAGCATGTTTATCGCCGATAAATTTGCACTTCTCTTGGCGGGAATTTTGCATTAGAATAAAAATTCGATTTGTGTTCTTAATTTTGTAATTGTTTATTGACATGTCTTACTTGGTTTCGGAAAAGGAAAAATTGTTCTGGGTTCCTGGACATGAGAGCATTGAGGGCAACGAAAGAGCAGATGTACTTGAAAAAATGATGCTACGAAGATTCTCTGTGGACCTGAACCATGCTTTGGAAAATCTAAGAAACTTCTGAACATGGAAAGAAAGCAGGTGAAAATAGTGGTAGATAAAGCACCTAAATAATATGAAGGTTGGCAGAAACCCTCGCTGTCGTAAATATGGCTTCCGGGAGAAGACAGAATAGCACATCTTGTGTGACTGTGACGTGCTAGTGGACCTTAGGGTGAAGAATTTTGGTAGTCATTTCTGCGAACCAGAGGATTTCGAAAATATCTCCCTATTCAGCGATATGCTCATATATGGGGAGAAATGGCCTTCTTATAGATGCTTAGATTTTAAAGGATAAAGTACAATAGGATGCACTAGGTAACCTCATTGCTATAGGCTTGAATGACCCTACCCATCCGTAATAATAATAATAATAATGATACTAATGATAATAATGATAATAATAATGATAATAATGATAATAATGATGATAATAATGATAATTTTTTTTTTTTGTTTTTTT
>NC_046662.1:145598809-145609272 GCF_010883055.1 Belonocnema kinseyi
TTAACGCAATTGACATGAGATTCATGCGCATAATAAGCGGGAAAACCCTAATGGACAAAGTAAGTAACGAGATAATTCTAAAAGAATGTGTTGCAGAAGAGACGCTAGCAGACACATGGGAAAGAAATCTGTTAAGATGGTTCGGACATGTTGAGAGAATGCCAAATGAACGACTAACGAAAGAAGTGTATCAAGGTAAAGTAAATGGCAACGTGCCCAGAGGTAGACCGCGGAAAGAATGGTTAGAATGTGTGAATGAGACCCTACTTAGAAGAGACATAAGAAGTCATAGAAACACGAGAGCCTGCATGAAAAAATGCATGGACAGAAAAGAAGCTAGAGAAGTATGCCAGGACAGGAAAGTATAGCGGCAAATAGTTAATAAAAAGAGTGTCGGTATAGTGAACGACGCCTGAAACAAAGACCTTGGCTATTAATGGACCCAAGTGGGGAACCTTACATAACGACTTCGTGAGGTTCTTCGCTTGAGGTGATTGCTAGAGAGATTGATCAGCAACCTGGGTCGGAGCAGTGTTGCGGAACGAACGTGTTATTTACTTAAATAGCACGAGAATTCTGGATCAATCTGAAAAATCTCTATCCCTTCCACACACTACTCCTTTCCCCTGCCGAGTGAGTCACGCCTACCCCGAAAGGGAAATGGCTTAATGGTGTAATAATAATATAATGGTCACTTTGCATTTGAAATATACTTTTTAGTACTGATCACTTCCCATTCTGTAATGCATGTAATATTTCTAAAATAAAACAAGAAAAAGGAAGCAGGAATTCCTTAACTTAAACCGCTACCGCGTATGTACACTAAAAAGTCAATTAAAAATCAATGAGCCTCAGCAAATGTCACCAAAATCTTACAAATAATAATGCAAATCCATGGGGCATCCATGTTGGAGAAGTGCTAGGGTTGTGGTCTTACATTATTTCTGTAACTAATCGACATCTCCAAAATGATTTCTTGATATAATAAGAAAGGATATCGTAATCTTCCCGTCCGTGATAATCGCTTCCCAATATGTAATGCATTCGAGATTTCTAAAACAAAACAACGAAAAGAAAGCATCAACTCCATAACTTTAGCGGCTATGACGTATGTAAAATAAGAAGTAAATTAAAAATAACTAACATTACAAAACCGCACTGAAAGGCTTACAAATAAAAAAATAATAAAAATAAATAAATAATATAAATATATAATATATAATTAGATTTAGATATATAATTAAAGTCAACAAGGAACTTCTCTGGTTAGGCTACTAACAAGTATGCCCCGAGAAAGATGTCAGAACCATCAAGGAATTTTCTACTTCCAGGCGAGATTAGTCAAATAAGAGCAAACCTAGGACGGCTGTATCAATTTCGAAAGAGCAATCGGTTCCAGAGATTTACTTTCAAGATTAAGGAAATCCTACGCCTACAGAAGTCCTATTAGCGCGACTCTTAAGATTTGAAAAATCAATCTTGAGAAGGAATGACTATAGGACTTTTTTAGGAGCGAAAAGCGTTTCTATCGCGGAATTGCAGATGGCAAAAAAGAAAAGACTCAAAGATATTCTGAACACCTAGGGCCGAGGAAATGGCCAGATATTGGTCGAGCATCTTGGGTACACATAGGTCAATCAAACTGAACACAACATGACTCCGTCTAGAAAAGAACTGAGTTGCACGGTGCCTCGGATGAATAGTCTATCTATATCAGTCTCCGACGTAACTCGTATCCTAAAGAGGGCTATGAACTGAAAGGCGCCCGGTATATTGATTGCACAGCTTTTGGTACAAATGCCTAGAATTTTTGCACCCCGTTCTTTCTGGGATTCTTAAAAACATCTTGGAGAACCCAGATCACTTCCCTTTTTTATGATGAAGGGCTTAACGTATATGATATCCCACAAGGTAGATTCTGGTAGTCCTAGTGATTACCGAACAATCACTTGCATCTAAACCCTGTATTAGCGATCTCAAGTCTATCATTTCTGACTTTGTCTATAAATGTTGTAAAGAGAACAACGTCCTCTCCGAAGAACATGTAGGTTGCTGTCGATGCTCCCGTGGTTGCAAGGATCGTGTTATTGTCACAATTCAAGGTCAGAAAATACACAAATAAAAATGTACAAATCATGACCTTCGCATACAATATTCGTGGAATTCGCACTTTAAGTAATAATTATTTGTTCGGGTTATATTAAATGGCTTTAACGTTCCTATTTAATGTTACCATAAGGATACCAACGTTCCCTTTTGAAGAAGCAAACAGTTTAAGGTCATCCATGTATAAAACGTGTATACCCGTTCCTTGTCCATTAAAAGAGGAATCCTCCAGGGTAATTCACGCAGCGCACTATGGTTTTGCTTACAAGGGGACCTTTAGGTCGGCTCTTTTTTGTTTAAATTGATACTTTCCTCAATGATAAGTACGTACCAGAGGTTTTCTGAGAAAAATCAAGAAACGTAATTTTGACCCATTTTCGAGAAAAGTGCATTTTAGAAATTGCGAACTGATAGTCACCGAGCCGATGCAAAATTAGTTCAAAGCATCAGTAGCTCCCTAATAGGGCGCTTGGCTGATAGCCACAAAGTTGCACTTTCGATTCTCTCTAACTGAGATTTTTTAAAATGGGTTTTTATTTGTAAAAATGCTTGCTTATTCCATTTTTTAAAAACATTTAATTAAAGTAGGAACAAAATGTTTTAAATGAAAATTTCAATCACAAATACGAAATACCAGTGGATGCAGTGACTCATTTAATAAATATTTACTAACAAGAATCAGAAGTTTCTCGAAAGTGTATTTTCACGTTTTAAAGATAATTATTATTACTATTATTTATGTGTTTTTTTTGTAGTTTGTGAAAAACATTTTAATTTTGTCTTGATTGTGGACATTTTCGTATGAATCAGTTTGATCCTACTTTAATTTGAAAACATTAATACAAGAAACTTTTGAAGAACACAGATTTTTAATAAAATACACAATTGTCTAAACGAGTGATAATAAAATTACGATATACAGAGTTTTCATTAAAAGTTAGGAAAAAATAATCATCAAATGACATAATTATATAGAATGTTTAAAAAAATGGAATAAACAAGCACTTTGGTAAATAAAAATAAAAAATAAGTGTGGATAACGGGAATCGAACGCGCATCCTTGTGGCCATCAGCCAAGTGCCCTACCAGGGAGCTATTGACGCTTCGAAATAATTTTGCATCGGCTCGATGACCATCCGTTCGCAATGGGTCAAAATAGCGTCTTCTTGGTTTTTCTCAGAAAATTTCTTGTATGTAGCTTTCATTGGGGGGAGTATCAATTTGAACAAAAAAGCAGACCTAAAGGTCGCCTTATTAGTATTGAACCCAAGAAGCTGGACACTCAACGTGTCCTATTGGTTTAAAATTAAGGTGGGATTGGCTGAGTCTCAACTCACTCACTTGCTGTACATGAATAACAATAGTTTATGCAAGGTCAGAGTCGAAACTGAACAGCCTACTTAACATCTTGCTGCAGTTCTCTTATGACATCAGGATGTCTCTGCCTTCGGACGATGACTGATGATGAGCTGTACAGGTACCTTGGTATATTGCAGGTGAGGGTCCTCTGTACTCTGCATTCACAAACCGCTTAAGACTTCTTTTTCACGTTGCCTTCATCTGATTCTGGCGTCTAGCCTCAGTGCGAAGAACATCAGAATAGCAATTAACATCTATGCCAGTCCTCTCCTAACATACTCCTTTGGTTTGTTTGCCTGGTCCATGGTTGACGTAGAGATTTATAAACTTCAAACCTTTAATTAAGGTGAGAAAAACTCTTTCTGGAGACAGAAGGATTTTCCATGGTCATACCGGTCAGGGTAATCAAGGGGAGGAATTACCGAAAACAAATCCTTCATATAGTGGTAGTTATTGACATATACTGCCTTTATGGAGACCCCGAAGAGAACATCGAGCACATCATTAATCTTGCCTGCCAAGAATACACAAGCTCAGGGATAATTATGTTTTATTGTGATCGTCTAGCTTCTGGATTTTTATGAGAAATCATTCTTGAATGGATGCTGTATCTGAGGACATTATATCTATTATACTTCAAATCGGGTTTTCGCGAGCATCGGTTTCTAAATGTTTCTATGTTTTTATGCCGACAGCCATATTAAATAAGTAATATATTTAGGCTATTAGGTATTTTAGCGTAAAAAATTCCGTACTAAAAACTGGGTGCGAGGTACTCGCGCTCAGACAACTAGAGAAAAGCAATAGAATAGCCGTCGTCGCTCGGAGTGCCGTATCCCCTCGGGGGATTCCGTCACGAACCGAGTGCGGCCTGACGACCCCTTCGTATAGGGCCTTGCCAAGTCACCCTCTATAGTAACGATTCTGTTACCCCCCCCCCCCCTCACCCGTCGGGGTTCGGGTGCATACCTGATTTTGTTTAATTCCCTAAGTTCTGTGTCAATATCTTGTATTGTTTTTTGATCGATGTTGAGTTCGATTTCTAATTTTAGTAGGTTTTGTTTTTCTTTGTTTATCTTTTCCCAGTCCCCCTTTTCATAAGTTTGTTTGTCAGTGTCTGGAGCAGTAAAGTTGTTTTTATGTCTTTAGGGTTTTTTCTTGAAGAAAGTATCGTTTATTATGTAAACTGGTTTGAAAATTATGCTTTTTACACAACTGGCACTGGAATCCCTCCGAGTATTCGTTAATATTAAGTCTAAGAATTGATACGCTCTTCTCTATTTTGGTTCTCCAGTTTTCCTCCATGGTTATCCTTTTCCTGCAAAATAAATAAGGGTAGGGGAGTAAAAGAGTTTCAATTGTAATAGTGATACTTATGTTTCTGTGTAATTTATTAAGTCAAAATTATTGTCTTGTTCTATCCTACGTACATTATTTACGTTTGAAGTAATCGATACTGAAGTGTCGAGCATGAAATTAGTCTTACTAGTTAAAATGAGAAGAAAAAAAATAATTAATCTGGAAAACAATCAAACCGAAAGGGCGAAGTTTTGGATGTTTTGATAAGTGCCCGAATTTTTTTTTATATATCTCTGAGTTATTGAAAAATGGTGCCGAGTTTTGTTGTATGCTGTCGACCAATCTTAAAATACATCATGAAGTGTATATCTAAGTAGTGTAAAAATGAAAATGAAGTTTTAAAAATATTAATTATTGATTTTTCTTCTTATATCCTTCCAGCCACTCCTCGTATTCTCTGTTTCGTCTTTCCCTGTGATTTCTCCATTCTGTTGATATTTCATCTTTCTCCCTTGTCCTCGTTTCCTCCTCTTCCTGCAGTCTCCTCCTTTGTTGTTCGATTTGAAGTAGTATGTTCTGCCACGGGATTTCCCTTTCCCGTTGGATTTTGGCCTCTAATTCCTCCGTTTTTCGTCTCGCTTTATACTTTAAGGTTTGAACTTTTTAATGCATGGTTTCCTTGGTTTCGATGTCTATCCCTCCAACTGCTCCTTCCTTCTCGGTTGGTTGTTGGTGTTTCAAGGCATGTCTTACGTGTTTCTGAGGGTGGTACTTTAGGTATTTCTTCTCGGCTCCTTCGAGTCTTTTTAAAACCAATTCCAAGCCCGGCAGGTTTGAGTCATATAATTGTGTTTGTGCCTAAATCTATTGCCTTTTGCTCTTGCTTAATTTTAGTTACAGGACCTAGAGATATAAGTGTTCGTGCTGTGTACCTTTATCTGTAGTTTCTTTCTCCAATTTAATTTCATTTACATTCCATTCACCTATTCTTTTTCCTTTTAGGTTTTTTTAATTCGTAAATCGTAGGGGAAGTTTTCTTTTTAATAAAATAAATAAATAAAATAAATAAAAGTATTGATCATACAGTTTGCCCGACTTTTTATCCGCTTTGTTTGATAGTTTGTTAACCTTTTCTAGGCCCCTGTCACCTATTCTAAATTCTACCGGTCTTCTCAAATTATAAATATTCGCTTGTCTTTCATTAGCTACGTCCGCATTTTTCTGGACTTCTTTTATTATTTGTAGCCTTCTTTATCTATTCATTTGTTAACACTTTGGAACTCTATATCGTTATCGCATTCTAGGTTTTTTCTTAGGGACTATCTAGATAGGTTTTAATCATTTGTTTGATTGTCCTATTGTAGCGCTCGGTTGGGTTGGCCTGGGGGTAATATTTAGGTGTTTTAGTATGTCTAATAAAGAATTTTTCGGGTAATTCTCTTAATATTTTATGCACAAATTCGGTGCCATTGTCGGTGTGGAGAATCTACGGTGTTCCCCAACGCGAAATGACACGTTTGTGGAATTCCGATTCTATTATTGTCCCGTTAGCTTTTCTTATCGGAATTATTTCAACCCATTTTGCAAAGAGATCTACGAAAGCTAGTAAATATTTGTTTTTTCTCCTTTTTTTAATCGGTAATGGTTTCATGATATCTGCAGACATCATGGTCCATGGTTCTTCTACGATTTTTTTCCCATTAACCCTCATTTTTGTAGGTTAATCAGTTTGGTTCTTTCGTATGTTTTACAATTTCTAACGTATTTGATTATCTTCAAATACATCTCTGGCTAGAACTAGTACTCGGAAATTCTCGCGTGCGTTTTTTCGGAACCTAAATTTCCTGCTTGTAAGTCATCGTGATTTTCTTTTAAAACGTGTGTTCCCAATTTTTCGGGTAGGACGAGTTTCCATGAGTTAAAATCTGGTAAAAGAGTAGATTTTAGTGGGTCAGTTCTGTAAAAATAGAGTTGCGAATCTCGGATTCGCCATTTTTCGTGTTCTTCCGGTCTTTCTGTAACTCATTTTATTTTTGTAGAGTACCATTTGTCCATTTTGTCGTTAATGTCCGCCTTTGGTTTTTCTATGCTACTTGCTCAAATAAACGCTACATTTTTTGCTTGTTCTCCTGCTCTCGAAAGAGCATTAGGGACGAAATTTGAACCTTCTTTTCGGTATATTAGTTCGTAGTCATATTCAAGAAGTTCCAATGCCCATCTGGCTAATCGGCCAGTGGGGTTTTTTTTTAGGTTATGGAGCCACTTTAACGCTAAGTGGTCCATGATTACTTTGAAACTATACCCTTCTAGATATGGCCTACATTTTCGGATGGCCCAAACAACCGCTAGGCATTCTTTTTCAGATGCTGAGTATCGAGATTCTGCCCCGTTTAGGCTGCTGCTCGCATATCCTATTACGTAATTTATGCCGTCAATAGTTTGAGTAAGTACGGCTCACAACCCTGTGTTACTCGCGTCGGTTTCGAGTTGGAAGGGTTGTGTAAAATCTGGACATGCCAATATGGGTGCTGATGTTAAAAGGTCTTTAATTTTCTAGAAAGCCTCATCTTGTTCTAATCCCCAAACCCATTGTTTATCTTTTTTGAGTAATCTGTTCATCGGTTCTATTGTTTCGGCAAAGTGTGGGATAAATTTTCTATACCAACTTGCCATCCCTATTATGCGCTGCAATTGTTTATTATTTTTAGGTTTAGGGAATTCTAATATTCGTAAAAATTTTTCATCATCTATTTGCAATCCTTTATCGTTAACTTTAAAGCCTAAATATTTGATTTCTGAGCAGCCCAATTCGCATTTGCTCGCACTGATCGTTAAATTTGCATCATTTATTTTATCCAGTAAAATGTTCAAGTATTTTAAATAGTCATCGAAATTTTGAGTTACTATGACGATGGCGTCTAAATAACAAAAAACGTTTGGCTTTAAATCTGGGGTTATGATTTTGTTCATCAGTCTCTGGAAAGTGGCTGGGGCATTTGTTAGACCAGATGGCATTCTTTTAATTTGGCACATGCCCTTTCCAGGTACTGTGAATGCTGTTATAGGTTTTGAACTTTCTTCTAATGGAATTTGTAAATAAGCTAGTTTTAAATTTTGCTGATCCTAAAGTGTCAAATATTTTTGTCACGAGTGGAGTTGAGTAGAGGTCTTTTTTTGTAATATTATTAACTTTTCTGAAATCTGAACAGAATCTATAATCTTTCCCAGGTTTTTTTATCATAACAATAGGATTTGACTAATCGGAGCAAGATGGTTCTATTATGTCCTGTTCTAACAATTTGTCTGCTGTTTCGTAAATTATTTCCTTTATTTTTGGGCTCACGTGGTAATATCGTTGTTTAATGGGATCGTGGCCTTGGACATCAATTTTGTGTTTCGTTAGATAAGTGGCCCTATGTTCTTTTTTTGAGTCAATTTTAATTTTATTTTCAATGAGTTTTTCTAATTGTAATTGTTGCCTTTCATAAGCTCAACAATGCCTTCACAAATTTCTGGAGAACAATTATTTTGTTCTTCTATTTTTTCTATTCTATCTGAAATATTATTTAGTATAATTGCCTTATTTTTAAAAGAAACCCATTGATTTTTATTATCGCTTTCTAATACCTCATTGGCAGTGGGACGATGGTCGTGGGGGCTAAAGCGTAGGTTTTGGACCCATTCCGTCGGTTTGCGGGTTCGATTCCCGCCTCACACTCTGGAAGAGCATCGGCGGCCCATGCCGTGAACACTAGTCTAGCAAGGGAGTTGTTCATCTCCGGAGAGTCGTGGGACCGGTACCTCTAGAGAAAAAGGTTTTCTCTAAGTACTTAAAGCTATTGCTCTGCGTGGTTCGGAACCCACCTTAAACTGTAGGCCCCCCTTCCACCACCAAGTAAGTGTGTGGGGGGTGTGTAAAGGAATAAAGAAGAAGGTGCAAGAAAATGTAAACCCTTAGGGGACACATTAGAAGCTTCCATTACATATCTCATTGGCTTTTGAGATTCAGTTTTTGATTCTTTCCGATTTTTGATTTTCTTATTTTTCCAAAGATTCCAATCTCTATTTTTATATTCGTTGTCGTATTTGCTATTATAATAAATTTTCCCTGAATTATTTTTCATAACTTTTTTCCTATTTCTAGGTTTGCCTGAATTGAGTCTTTTGTGCTTGAGTCGTCGCTAGTGTCGTAGGTGGGGATGCTCTCGAGGGGTTGGAATTTGTTGCTCGTGGGGATGCTTATTAGGCTAGGAATATCTTTTGCAGGATTTTTTACTGGATTTTAGGCTTTTTTTGGATTGTTTGAAGTTGATAGGTACTAGGGGGATTTCGCTATCTTTGTCTGTCGGAATATTTTTGTTAAATTCTCTAGTACTTTTGAGATTAATACTACCTCCAAATTTCGCTTTATTATTATTATTCTTAATTTCTTTATTTCCCGATGGCATTTTATCCCAAATATCAGTCATTTTAGTTTCCTTATTTTCTTTTTCTACAGTGCCAGGTTTATTTTTGTTTTTAACCTCGGTTATTGGGATGGGTAGTGCATTTGGATAAGGTTCCATAGGATAGCGGGTGGAGGGACTCCCTGGTAACCACCATGTTTCTGAGTCGTAATTGAGAGTCTTCCGTAGGGTTTTGAGCATATCTGTATCCAAAATACCTACGGATTTTAATTTTGGGACCATGCTGAACATAATTTGTTTTACTTTCTTTCCTATCATAATTGGAACTACTGCCTGTCCAATTATGTCGACTGTTTCTCCGTTTTCAATTGTTAATTTGCAAGAAACTGGTTTTGGAATGGAAATTTTGGAGTTTTAGATTTTTTCCATCAATTCTTTACCCGCGTATGAGTGCGTGGCATCGGTATCGACTAAAATTCGAAATAGGTTACACTTATAATTTTGTCATCAGATTAAAACGAGTTTCTGTTTTTCATCTTATCCGAGTTTAAGATGCTGGCGTTTCGGTGCTACTAGTCAATCTGATAAGTCCCTGAAAAATGAAACACGGAGACGTTTTTTTGGCCAAAGTCGGTTTTATTTTTCAACATACTCTCCTTTTAGGTTGATACAGCGAGTCCAACGATTTTCTAACTTTTTAATACCGTCCGAAAAGTACACGATCGGAAGGTCTCCAAAATACGTCTCAGTTTCAGCTGTGAGCTCCTCATTTGAGTAAAAACGCTTACCGGTGAGCCATCTCTTCAGGTTAGGGAACAAATAATTGTCGCTGGGGGTCAGGTCTGGTGAATACGGTGGCTGAGGAACCAATTCGAAGCCGATTTCATGCAATTTTTCTTGTGCAACTAAGCATGAATGAACAGGCGCATTGTCGTGATGATAAAGTGGTTTTTTCTTCTTCAAATGCGGTCGTTTTTCGGTGATTTCGATTTTCAATCGGTCCAAAAATGATGAATAGTATGCTCCGGTTTTGGTTTTACCTTTTTCAAGGTAGTCCACGAATATTATGCCATGTGCATCCTAAAATACGGAGGCCATAACCTTTCCGATCCATTGTTGCGTTTTTGGACGCTTCGGAGCACTTCGGCCCGGTGGAATCCACTGTTTTGCCTGTTGCGTTGATTCAGGAGCGTAGTAGTGGATCCAGGTTTCATCCATGGTTATAAATCGGCGCAAAAACTCGGTCGGCTTACGCGAAAATAATGCCAAATTCTGCTGGGAAGTTGTCACACG
>NC_046662.1:145609372-145616691 GCF_010883055.1 Belonocnema kinseyi
TTCCAATGATATGCCTACAGCATTAGCTACCTCTCTCAATTTCACTTTGGGATCATTCAACATCATATCATGGATTTTTTCGACATTTTCTGGTGTAGTGAGTTCTTTTGGGTACCCAGATCGTTCAGCATCAACTGTGCTCGTACGGCCACAACGAAACTCGGTAAACCACTTATTAATCGTTCCAGTGAACGGTACAGAGTCCGGGTAATACTTATCCAGCTTGGCCTTGGTCTCGGATATCGTTTTCTTGCGAAGATAGTAGTGTTTGATCAAAACTCGAAACTAAGATTTTTCCATATTAAAAAAAACTCGGAGGTTAGTCCCTTCCAGTTTATACCTGGTTGTTTGTGTAATATGGGCAGTCTCTTTTAAAATGATCTACTAGACAGCAATTTAAAAACAATTTGAATTACTTGTATTTTCATTCGCGTTTGTTTTGAATTCCTGTTTTTTATTCGAGTTTGGACTGGTTTTATCCTGTAAGCCCTTGTTAGAATTGTTAGCCGTTTTTTGGTTTTTATTGCCGTAGTTTGGTTTTTGGGAATTTTGTTTATTATAATTTTCTGAATTATTTTCCGCTTTTTCTTTTGGGAATTCGATTGTTGGGCTGTTTTGACCTTCAGTTGAGCCTATTGTCATTTGGTTACACGCTGGTAACATTTGGCTGTAAGGATTAAATGGGTATCTTGGTCTATTGTTAGTGAATGTGGGTTGAAAGTGTGGTTGAAATCTAGGTTGAAAATTTGATTGGAAACCAGTTGGGAATCTAGATTTGAAATTAGGTCGATTTCTATATGGTTTTTTACCCTGACTATTTTGGTTCCCGTTTGGGTTATCCTTTTTACTATTTTTATTTTCCCCTTGAATCTTTATTATTATCCAAATTATTTTTAACCCCGTTACTATTGTTACGCCTTTGTTCGTTCTTATCCTAAATTTTTAGTTCTGTTATTTGTAAAAATTGCCCTCTAACTTTCGACTTGGCTAACTCAGTTTCCCATTCTTTGTCTAAATCTTCTAATTGTTCAAAAGTATCAAAATCGTTCCTTTGAATGTACATTTTGTATTCTATGCGAAGGTTTTCATAGGTTCTACATAATTCCCATTCACGATTTTTTCGCGGATAAAGTTTAGTAAACAGTTTTATAATTTCCGTCAGGTGCGAATGGATGTCTTGGTTTCTTTTTTTATTACAAAATTTAATTTTTTGTTGGATTTCTTCCGAGAACCTTGCATCTATATAAGCGTTTTTAAAATTTTCGGTAAAATCCGATAAGTATCTCCAGGAGCTTTTGTTTATTTCACACCAATCTTTAGCATCTTCTATTAATAACGCGTCTAAATTTTCTAAAATATCGCGATCGTTTATTTTATAACCCCTTTTGAATCTTTTTAGTTCCTTTAGGAAATGCGCGGGACAATCATTTTTATTATTGCGAAATTTAATTGGCCAATTAATTGCTCATGATTTGAAGCGGCGTTTGTATCATGTCGAAAGGAAAATAGATAGCTGGAATTTTTTGGTTATTTTAATAATTATCTTATTCTTAATCTAAGTCTGACTTTTTAGTATGCATTTGCGAACGTCTGTTTGACCTGTCATTTTTTACCATGAGTCTGCGTGTTCTGTTTTGGTTTGAGTAGATTCTATCCTCTTATAAGTTCACTATCGTCCGTATTTAGTAATTTCAAATTATTCTTTTTTGTTCTACTACGGTTTTGAATATTATTGTAAGATAGTTGGCGGGGTTCTTTTGAATTTCCTCGTAAATCGAATTGGACAGATTGTCTGGTAAGAGATTAGTCAGTTCTATTATTTATAATATTTGGTTCTATTATACTCTTTCTGAGTTCAAAAGAGCTATTTGCTGGAGGGTCGAGTGTAATCCCTAAATCGTTTTCCCTTTTTCTTCTTATCTTAAAAAAATCTTTCCTTTTGACAGTCCATGAATTCGTTCAATTCTACGCTCTCTAAGAGTTCATCTGTCTCTAAGATGAACTGTGTGTTGTTTTGCAAAAATTAATCGCGTTCGTAAGTCTCGTTAATTATTTGTCTTGGATTATTTATTGGGTCTGACGGGCCCATTGTGGGGAGACTTTCGTAATCCCAATAGAATGTATTGTCTATAGGCTCAAAGGTCTTTTTAGGATTTTAAGTAATATCGTGGGGTGGAGTTTGGTTATTTTGGGTTGTTCTATCTTTGTTTGCCCTATTGCTTATATTGGGTGTTTCAGTATTTTTTCGCGCGAAGCCTCTACCACGGCCTTTCGACCTGTTTATTGTTTTGGGAATGGTACCTGTATTTTCGGGTGTATTCGAGACCATCTTTTTGGCCATTCGTCTTGTTAACATTTTATTCGAAATATCGTTTTGTATTGGGGGAGCAGCGGAACCTTCTAAAGCCAAGTTATGTTGGTCACTTTCTATGATTGTGTTTTTTGGCATTATAAATTAAATTTTTCTTAATCTTTATTTCGTTTATTTAAAAATTTTATTGAGTTAATATTGCACAAAAGTGATACCCTGTACGACTATCCGATTTAGTCTTTATAATTTAAATTTAAGTTTACCTCAGGAATTTGTGATTAGGATTTAAATTAAGTATTTGAGTGTATGAGTTCGAAAATATTTTTGTTTTTTTACGTAGGACCCTTTGTTTATAAGTTACTGCGCATGACCTTGCGCGTAACTCACGAGGGTACTATTTGCGCGTGCGAACTTGCTAACGCTTTTGTACCTTTCGCCTCGTAAAATGATAGGAATATTTAATGGCATCCCATATACGATATCAAATAAATTTGCGGTTTTATGTCTTTCTCTTAATTTCCGCTTACACTTGAATTTTAATTTTTGTTTTTGAAAGTTTGGTTTTTATCTGTACTTCTAAATTTTATTTTAGTCAGACTCTACTTTATCATTTTTTCAAATTGTATTTTTTCTACTTGCTTTCAAGAGCGAAGTCACAAATTACAGCATATTTTTGCACAATATATCCCCCATTAAAATGAATTGCTGCGCAAAAGCAAAACTGCGAGAGAAATACCATTCCATGCTGGTCACTTTAATGTTTATTTTCATCTCAGTTAAATAATATTTCGTATCTATGAATATGGCATATATGATTCAAATGCATGGCAAATGGATTTAGTAGTATGTTATAAGAGTAAGAAAAAAATGTTTAAGGGGGGGAGGGGGGTAACGTTTAAAAAAAAATTTACTTCATTTTTTTAAATTTGACTTTCTGAATGGAGAACCTTTCAAGAATATTGTGTGAAAATCTGAGATAAATCGGAGTGAAACTAACGAAGGTACAGCCGTTTTAGCAACCGCGCCTCATACACGACTCAGCGCGAGACAACACGTCTCTGAGTTGAAAAAACAGACAAAAGAAGACAGGATTCGTCGTAGGCATGAGCAAAAGATATTTTTGACATCATGGATGATAGCAACATTCTTTGTGGACCTGGCATCAATTATAAATCGATTATGTTTTATTCTAAATTTTTTAGTGTTCAAAACTTTAAAGCATTTTTCCCACAACTCACGTTTCCAAAGTCGGTGCCCCTCCTAACTTCAAAACTACTGCACCGGTCCTTTTGAAATTTGGAACACTATTTCAGAACATAATTTAGGAGGTAACGCTGGCGAGTTTTTTTTCAAATTTATTAATATTTTTTATTTTACAATAACAAATTACCCGATTTTTTCACAAAAAACGCGTTTTTCACTTCAAAGTGTTTCCAAAAATTGGAAAATTGAAATTTCGAAAAACCCTCCTAGCGTTACCTAGGGAACTGTGTCGTAACAAAAAATTCGCAAAAATGTGCATTTTTTGCACGAATTAACGTTACCCCCCCCCCCCCCCCCCCCCCCCCCCCCCCCCCCCCCCCCCCCCCCCCCCCCCACCTTATGGAGTAGTAGTTTTGTAGTCAATGTAATATTCTTTTTGGTCCAATTCTGTATGTGAGTGATATCAAGATGGGGTTTTTTGTTGGCGGGAAGCTAAGATGAGCGAAACCACAGAAAATACACCTTAGTAAATTTAAAAAACAATTTTATTGCCACTTAAATCAATTTCCGAGGCATCCAGTTCGTGGCCAGACTGGCAGCCGGGTTGCAAGTCGTAGATGAACGACGGACGAGCTGGACGTCGAATCGGGCCGAGCCCGGGCCGGGTTGAACGAGCAGGGGCCTTCTTCAGGAGGGTAGACCTGGATCGTAGGAGGAATTAGGTTTCCTAGCCCAGAGCGGAAAGACTACACACACTTCAGTTAAAAATCCCGAACCAAAAACTGGGCGCGAGGTACTCGCGCTTAGACAACTGGAGAAAAGCGAAAAAATAGGCGACAGTCGGAAAAGTCAACACAGACTGACTGTCGGCCGCGTCGTCGCTCGGGGTTTCGTGTCTCCTCGGGGGGTTACGTTGCGAATCGACTTAAATCTGGGTGATTTAAGAAAAGCAAAAGTTAGCTCTCACGAGATTGACTGATCCTCCATATTTCTGTGGAAGATACCGTGCATCCTCTTATCGAGGAGCTGTTCACGAAAGTTTTTCTCTTGTGCTTTCTTAATTTGGTCTTTCAGGAGTGAGTACTCGAGATAGATAAGATTTTATGCATTTCGCTCACCCATAATACTGAAGTTAAGTCCGAGTGTTTCAGCAGCCTCCTCCGCTGCTTTGTACAGAAACGATCCTTTGCCCACTTCTTCGTGCTTCCTGACCATTTTAAGAAGAGGGTCTCTTCCATTTGCGACTTTATGTGCTGTACCCAGAATAATCCTGTTGTGAAGACATTCAAGACTCAATATTCCGCGACCACCTTAACGGCGTGAGATATACAGTTGCCGAACAGAAGACTTAAGATGCATGCTTTTGTTCATGTACATGACCTTCCTTGTCCCTATATCAAGGGATCTGAGCTCGTTCTTCGTCCATGGAACCACTCCAAATGAATAGAGTACCACCAGGACGGCAAGCATGTTCGTGGCAGATACTTTGTTCCTTGCCAACAGTTCGGAAGACCAAATCTGCCGGATGAGAGGTTTGAATCTGCTTCGGAGAGTATCCTTTATAGATGTCACAACCTGAATGCGGTTTTGTGGCACGCCCATGTATGTATAGGTCTCTCCAGCGCAAAGGTGTCGTATAGCGCTTCTATCGACGACCTAAGGGTCCTCAGGGATGCCATTAAGTTTTCCTCGCTTCAAATAAACCTTGGCGCATTTATCTAACCCAAATTCCATTCCAATTTCCTTAGTATATCGTTCGACAATACCCAGAGCTAGATGCAGTTGCTCTCTGTTTTTAGCATAGATCTTAATATCGTCCATGTAAAATACATGAGTGACCTTGTACTTTCGATCTGCACGTTTGCCAAAAAAATATTCGTCAGAATGGCGAAGTGCTAGAGATAGTGGCAATAATGTAAGGCAAAAGAGGAGTGGGCTCATGGTGTCGCCCTGAAAGACACCTCTCTGAAAGATGACCTTGTTAGTTGTCACATGATTTTTTTCAGATGAGATAGTAGATCTGGATTTCCAAAGCGGCATCAATCTCTCTATGCACCTAACGATTTGCGGATGAACCTTTCAGCTCTCTACAAAACAGATGATAAGTCTATGGGAGGTCGAATCGAAAGCTTTCCGATAATCAATCCAGGCCATCGATATGTCACGCTGATAGAATGCTGCATCTTTGCAGACACATCTGTCGATGAGCAGGTTCTCCCGATATCCCGTTACGACTTTCTTCGAGCCTCGTTGTTCATACATTTCTTGCCACACAGGTTCAATTGGATGAAAAATCCTATCATTTTGGATAGCTGTGAATATCTTATACAGTGTGTTCAGACAAGTAATTGAGCTGTAATTTTTCGGGGCAGCTAAGTTGCCTATTTTCGGCAGGAGTATTGTGCGCCCTTCCACCAGCCACTCCGGAATCGGCTTTTCCGACTTTAAATATGAGGTGAAAATACGGGCCAAATATTGATGGGCTGAAGCAAACTTCCTCTACCAGAAGGTTTTGATACAATCTGGTCCTGGAGCGGAATAGTTCTTCATCTCCTCTTAATACTTTTTTCACCTCAGTAGTGATGAGTGGGCATTCTCTATCAGGTGCCGAAAGCTGAATGGCACCTGGATGTGGTGTCTAGAACGGTGACTCTGGAAAACCGGGCGACCTCTCAGAGTACGCAGCCTTATCCTTGCATGCGGGGCTCTACAAGGATGGACGAACCCCTTTCCCTAGCTTCTCGTGGGAACAACAATTACAACAACGAACATAGTTGTAGTAAGTGCGGTTCAAAACAACAGAACGCGCAGGGCTCCCGACAATGTGTCGGCCAACAATTCCGACCAATCTAGAGCTAGGGGAGACAATGAAAATGGATTCAATGCGATGGATCGGCGGGATCTCGCGACCTTTTGGTGGACGGAGCGACTGAATCACGACTTGCTAGAGTGCTACGATGCGAGTGTGCCCCCTGAAGCGGGGTTACGTGGCACGCCTGCATGCTCTGTGGTGCGAGAAACTCCCTGAGTTATCGCACTTTTCGCAGCAACGTCTGCGAAATTATGCTGAACTACTCCGTAAAAGGGGCTATGTAAGCGAAACGCCTACTCTACCACAACTAGAACAAGCCGGTAACAAAGAAAGAGAGGCGACACTAAGATCAACCGCGGGCAGGCATCCAATAGAGGAAGAGCGATGCTTTATGACCCGGAGATATATCAACACCAAGTTTTCTCTCAAGCCTAAAGATCTGGCTGAAATCGATGACGAGCTTCGTGGACATTTTTCCGGAGAATCCGACCTCTGGGCTATCAATTATTACGCGTATAATGCAGGAAAGCTTTGGCCGATGCGAACCGTAAAACAAAACTAACGGTTGATTATAAGACCAAAAGACGAATGCATCAATACATCTGTCAGGTATTTTACCGCCAAAGTTCGAAAGAACTTTATATTCTCGGCAATTGTTTCTGTTGCTCACTCGAGGCCTGACATGGTTCTTCTTGACTTCGAGAAGCGAACCATGTTATTTATCGAATTTTCAGCGCCAGCTAACAAAAACATCATAGCCAAGGTGCCAAGCTTTCACTCGCTAATGGCCTAAAAAGCATCCCTGCGTATCAACAATATGCCAAAACACTTGCGGGAAAAATGTAGAAGGCGGTAGTCCTTGGGTCGCTTCGTGTTCTTAGGGTGCACGAGGCTTTTGCTGGATCGTCGTATTGATTCCGTTACAAACTGTAACCACCTATCTCATGGTCATGAGACGTGGTTGTGGCTGAAATTTTACCTCGATTTTGCTGG
>NC_046662.1:145616791-145644739 GCF_010883055.1 Belonocnema kinseyi
ATATTTCTATATATATCTCACTTCTGATGTTTGGCTTTGTCGTAGAGGCAAGATACGTAGGTATAGAGGCGACAATGTACCGAGCAGTTTCAAGCATGCTAAGGGGAGCGAGACGCCAGGTGAAGGCTTAGTTTGAGAACCAGATACGCGTGCTGCTAGTGCCACGAACCAGTGTTCACGATAAAAAATATGTTTAACAGTGTAAGTGCGTGTAAGTGGGAAAGGTGAAAAGTGTTCCGTGTACAAGAGTCGAACTTTAAAAAATTTCGAACACTTATACCTGGACTTGTCTTTTCAAAGTTTATTTTGTCTATTTACTTTCTTCCAAAATGTTCATTAATGGAAATATTTATCGATATGTTTTTTATTCAAGACTATGTTTTCTAATATGTTAAGTTGACATTACTAACTTTTACTAACATTACTACATTACTAACATTACTAATTTTTTGTGCAGCAAATTAGGCACGTGCTTTAACTATTGTTCTCATGATTCGTGTTCCATTTAAAACCGTAAGCCTAGTTGTTGTGTATACGTGCCACGCCATTTATGAAACTGAGTGGTGAAGCCAGAACCAAGTAAGACAAAAGTCACATATGCGTGTCAAAAGAAATAATCTAAAGCCGGCTCTAATTAATTTTATTATTATCAGGAATAGTATTATTTAATTATTTTTATTAATGCCAATGTAAGAAAGATAAACACTGTAAAAACAACAAGAGATTACCAAAACGAAAGTAGTAAAGGGAACCCGGTGGAAATGTAAATAACCTAGAACAGAGAACATTAACAAACCTTGTCTGTGAGGGATCGGCGTCGACGTGAAAAGCACTGGAAGAGAACCTAGGCGAAACCTCCACGGCGACGATCATCGGAGAAGCCGAAATCCTCTCATCGTCCAGTCCCACACAACCACGAAACACAGGAACTGTCACGACAGCTATAAACACGGAGCAGACAGCACCATAGTTTTCACATGTATCCATAGGTAAAAGGGCTGGATATAAGGGGACTGCTCACCAAGTTCGCGCCGCTCCTCCAGGCACGGGTAACACGAGGCATTAGTTCGGCGAAACATAATAAAGTACGCTAAAATTAAAATAAACACTCATCAAATATTGTACATTCTTAAAATGCAATTATCTTAAAACGACATTTTTCGACTTGAGTCGTTCTTCGCGAGAACGGCTTATATGTGTTGATTGCCCTGATTTTGTTTGCGTAGTTGAAAAAATCGTATGCTGAATACCCTTAGATTCAAGAATACCCAGATATTTGTATGATTCGCCTGCAGCCATTACCTCGATGTCATTTTCGAACTCGTTCTCTAACTCTGCGGTCCCTAATTCCCCTCTGATTAAATGCACTGTTCTGCATTTATATAGTCCGAACTCCATGTGGATATCATTGGAAAACTGCTTTGTGACATCGATCATTTGCTGCAGTTTCTGGTCTGAACTAGCGTACAACTGCAGGTCTACCATAGGTGATGTGTCACTTGATGACCATCCTCACAATCATGAATTCGGAACCCATGAGACATGCTGTTTAGTGTTTTGCTCAAGGGGTTCAGCGCTAAACAGAACCATAGCGCACTGAAGGAGTCTCCTTGAAATATACCCGTCGTAATGCATATTGATCTAGTTACCCTTGATTGTCCATGATCAAAATACTTTATTCTTGTACCCCAGAGCCTCATCGCATGGCTTAGAAAGTCAAAAATGCGTGGGCAGATTTTGTAAAGTTTTAAGACTTCAAGCAAATAGGCATATGGCACGGAAGGATACACGGAAGGCACACTTGCTTGTAGTCAATGTATGCCATGTGTAAGTTCCTTTGATGCTTACGAGCTTGAATCATGGCAACAGCGTCTATAGTGACTAGATCTTTACAGCCACGTAAGTTTTTATAACATTCTTTTTTTTCTTCTGTACGGATGTCAATTCTTATCACAATGAGAATATATCTTATCTGTTTTTTAGGTAACATATACGTAGCACCCTGGATCATAAAGCCGGGCATCAGATCTGGATGATGAACGATTTTCTGAAAACACCGACACAGTCTGGCTGTAAGATAATCAAGTCTCTGCCGTTAGGAATCCATAATATCATCCAGTATTGCTGGCGTTAATGTCTCGATGTGCGGCGGGTGGGAAAAAACTGCATTTGCAGGACTTTTTTGCGGCCCAGCGTCCTGACGGTTGCCACAGTTGCACAGAATACAAGATTTTACACCTCTAACGCAGTTTTTGTTGCGTTCAAATACGTAGGTAAAACCTTGTAAAGAATGACCAAAATTTCTTTCAAGGTTCTGTAGTTTTTCTGCGATTTCGCTATGTACATCACCGTTCTTAATATCCGGATATGGTTCTAGTGGATCCGGTACATGACGTTCATTATCCATAGCACCTATGCCTTCAGCTTCGATCAAATCTTCGTTGTCCACATCTTCCAAGGCCAGTTCAGGAATAGAAAGCTGATGTTTCCTTTCCGTTTTCATAGCAGCTATTTTAACAGCTGGAAGCAATTTGTTTACAGATATTGAGCGTTTCTGATATGCCAGATTCTGCTAATTTATTTTTGTGTCTATCTCTGGATATTTAAGTAAGAAAAATCTATGATTTTCTCTCCTCACATTTTGTTCATATTTGTCTGCCAAAAAATAAAGGCGCATAACATCTCTAATCATAGGGTATGTCCATTTTCGTCGCTTTTTTGCTTGCTGAACCTCTGCTTCTGCCTCTGGTTGTATAAGGCCATCCGCCTCCGCTCCTGCTTGACCGTATAACGCGGCTTCCTCTAACTGATGTTCATTTTCGTCTTTTTTCCACGCCAAATCGACCTGTTGTTTAATCTCCACTGCTCGTTCTGTCACGTGTAGATTCGTCCTGATGTCCTTGACCTTAGCTATAAGATCTCTTAGTGCTACTTTCTGTATATTAGGATACTTTGCAGCAAATTTCGTTCATAAATTGTATCGTTTTTCCATGTTCGTTTCAAACTTCGCACTTTCGTAATAGAGATGCACGAATTCCTCTTTCCTTGTGGTATCCCAATTGATGCTCTCCCACGGTATTTCCTTCGAGGTGGTTGGCTGTAAATAGCTAATGCTAGCCAAAGCATCCTTAGCAGGCACAGTTGATGTTCCACTGCTTACCGTTTGACGCATATGTTTTTGCTGGCCAGCTGTTTGATTATTGCCATCTGCCTGACCATTTCGCAGCTCACCATGGCCACCGTTCCGCATGCTATGGCTCCAGGGGCGCCTTGACGATCCTTAGGAAGCGACAAGAATTTCAATATCTTTAATATACTCTCCATTATTATTTGGTTTTTGGTGTTCTTCTTAGTCCCTCCCCTCTTCGTTATCAGCCTATTTGGCATTAGAGGAAACCTCAAGCCGTACCGTGACAACAAAACATTATTATTATTCTGAATTGAGGCTTTAACAGCCCCAGACGCTTGGATGACCCCGTTGCGCCCCTTATAAGCCTCAATCGTTTCCCCATAGCCCTCTACGTAGGTAGAGGACCGCAAACATGATACTGACTGATATTTCAGACTCATTGATGCAGTAACTGCCTGTGAGTATTACACGTTTCCCCGCAATCGCAGGGCAGTGACAAAGGATATGAGTAGAAGTCTCATCCTTTCCGCACAGATGACAAAGGGGACTTTCTTCAAGCCCTATATTATGTCTGTGATACCGGAGGTTTCCGTGTCCTATAAACATTTTTGGCTTAACAACTGGCTCGGGCCCAGTAAAATTTTCTTTTACTGCTAGCTTTGCTAGCATGTCCGAAATCGCATTGCCATTGATACCGCTGTATCCAGGGATCCTGAGCAGAGTGACTCGGTTTTCTGTTGCTAGCTTATTCAGGGACTCAAAGCACTTTCATACTAATAACGACGTGTTCGTGGCTCGATTCAAGGCCATTATAGCAGCCCTGCTGCCTGAGCAGACATGAATTTTTCTTTTATTGCCACACTCCTTTGCTTTATAGGCGCACTGGAGCATGGCCAAAATCCCAGATTGTAGAACTATGGCGCAGGGCCCCATCGCAATTGTGAGGATCATTCCATTCCTTCTACGATATACATCGGCTCCAAGGCCAATCTGTAACCCAGTTGTCTCCATAACTGGAGTAGCTACAAACCTATTATTGCCCCTAGAGTCATTATGGGTGTCGACTTCGAGGCACCAGTGATGCTGCTCAGAATCAGCCCCCTGATCCTTTTCAGACGAGATTTTGCAGTAGGCAGTGCGACCCTGCTCCACCAGTCCACCGCCGCAGAGTTTAGTTTGGGTTGCAGGAACGCTCCTTTGATTTCCAGTTTTTTCCAGCCATTTTCAATGTACTCGTGCTTCCCCACTTTACCTTCTGGTAAATGCAACTGCATCCGTCTTACTCAGATTGACTGATAGTCCAGTATTCTTACACCATGAATCTACTATTCTTAGTGCCTGCTCCATTACTCCGAAGAGCGCATCCAGATGCTGGCCGCTTACGATAACCAGTGTGTCGTCCGCGTAGCCTATAATGTGGTGGCCCTAACTCGTGAGCAGATGAAGCAATTCATCCACTACCAGGCACCACAGCAAGGGCGATAAAACAACACCCTGCGGACATCACGAGTCGACGGTTCCAAATAAAGTGGTATCAACCTTAGTCGTGGTTAGGTTCCTATTAGCCAACATATAGCAAGTCCATGCTACGACTGCAATAAGCACACTGTGTGCGATCATAGGTGCCCTGATCATCTCACCAGACATGTAGTTAAAGGCTCTTTCGATGTTTATAAAGGTTCTTATTTCGAGGCCTTTCTGCTTCAGTTGTCCATCAAATAGGTTAACTTTTGTGCTTATGGCCGTTCTAGTCGAGTGAGCTTGACCTACTTGACAAGTCCTTGTCGCGAAAATATCGTTCCAGGAGTCTTTCCACTGTTTTTAGTAGGAAAGATGTCAGGTTAATGGCTCGGAAATCCTTGGGTGAAGTATAACTGAGTCTGCCTGCTTTCGGAATGAAGACTACTCTCGAACCCCTCCATGCCATCGGAACATAACCCAACGTTAAACTAGCCCTAGCAAGTCTCACAATCGGCCCTATGATAATCTCACCAGCCATCTATAAGAAGACTGGATATTGAGGAATTTAACTTGTAATATTATTTGTATAGCTTGGACATCTTTATGTTACAAAAATTGATATTTGTCAACCTATCCGTAGAAACAAGAATATTTTCGTGAAGAAAGTTTCAATTCTTATATAAAAAATGGTTGCTTTCTCCGAGTTTTTATTTAAAAAATGTTCAGAACTGAAAAAGGGAGAGAATATTCTTATTTCTTAAGACTACAAGATTCTGCCTCATACATAACTATGGAATGTCTTTACACAATGTATACGTAAAAAGTATTGAGAATGTCACATGTTTCATTTAAATACCTTAAAAATTAACCTTTTTGAAAACAGCTGATCATGCTGGAAAATTGTGCAGAATGCCAATATGCCTGTATTTTCTCTATATTCTCTATACGTGATCGTATGGCGAATTATAAACTTCGGAAATAAATCACCAATTAAAGTACAAAAGTCAGAAGAAAATAATAAATACTGATAAAATTTTTTATTTGGCTTTTGGTTAAAACTTCATTATGTTAGTTGAGACTTCAACTCTTTGGTTGGAAAGTTGCTTATTTTGTTAAAAATTCGTCTCTGCGAGTGGTAAGTGCATCTATTTTGCTCAAGAATTCAATTGCTTGGTTGAAAATTAACTGATAGAATGTTCAATTGTTTTGTAGAAAATTCGCTTTTTGGGTTTGAAAGTTCCACAATTTTGTTGAAAATAAAATATTTTATTTCAGTCGCCTTTTTTGTATAAATTGAACAGTTGTATTTTATATTGAAATATTTGTTGGTTCATATATCATCTAATACGTTTTTCGTCAAGAATTTGTCTTTTGTGGTTAGGAACTTTGAACTATTTAGTTTAAAATTGGAATACTTTTTTTAATAATTTTTTTATTTTGAATATTGATAATTTTAGTAGAAATTTCGTCTTTTTGGGGCAAATGAATCTTCTTGTAGATTGTAGAAGTAGATGCGGTGGGACACTTCCGAGAAAGTTCGGAAAGACATCGGAAACCTTCGGAAAGAGAGGCGTTTCCGTTTCTTTTTCGTTCCGTTTCTTTTGCTAGTGCTTTTAGTTCACAAGAAATCACATTCAATTGCTTTGTTTCAAATGATCTTTTGTTCAAGATCGAGTTCAGTGCAATCGAAAACCTGTTATAACCGATATGAATGAAAATGATGAAACAAAATGGCGACATGAGACATTGATAGTTGTTTTTTTAATATAGAAATTGAACCAAGTGATGCTTCTATAACTCCAACTTAGTGCAAATTATATTTAATAAACAGCTTGTACATTTTTTTACAATACAAAAATAATAAAAATAATAGAAATATTTGTAAAAAGAATAAGATAGTGATGAAAACTTTCCTATTTCTAGGTTATTTGAAAAATCTTTGTACGACGATTTATTTTCAATATAGAATAAATAACAGTTGGGTGCACAGAGAAAACAATTCGAAAATTAAAGTTAATCTGATTAATTTGTTGAAAATTCAGTAATTTTGTTATGAAGTCATTCTTTTTGGTTGAAAATTCAACTTTGTTGTTGAAAATTCGTTTTTTTTGTTGTTGTGAAAAATGCATATATTTAGGTGGAATTTGCATCGTTATGGTTGAAAATCATAACATTTTTTTTATTGATCCATAATTTTAGTTAAAAAATATATTATTTTTAATAATTTATCTATATTTTATTATATTTTGTTATACTTCAATATATTTGTACATTTATATATTTCAATGAATTTTTTTTTACATTTCATTAAATTTGTAAGTAAATTATATGTTATTATTTTTTGTATTTAAATAATTTTGTGTGTGAGGGTGTGGAATCAATACAGCATTTAATTTTTATTTTACATTTCACATATATTCGAAAAGAAATCGGAAAGGTTCAGAACGAAATAATCTCAGTGAGAAATGCCGGCAAAAGTTCGGAAGGCGTCGGAAACCTTCGAAAATAGAAAGCGTTGGCAAAGAAACGGAAGCAAAGTTCGCATACAAATCGGAAAGGATCAGAACGACGATACTTCCTTTCCGACGCTTTCCGTTTCTTCCGTTAGGGTGGTAGATTTCCATGAAATTCAGTACGAAATGGGTTTTCGAATGTCAGAATACGCATTTGTATTTGAAATTCTAAATATGCAAAAGTTTACTCGAAAACCCTTCTCGTTATGACTTTCTTGGAAATCAACCATTTTAATCAAATATTCAAAATATTAATTCAAATTTATGAATTTATTAAGTGTGACCCTACATTTGTACTCTATGACACAAAAACCCACTCGTGCTGACTTGCATGGGAATCTACTAATTTAATAAATATGTAAAAATCTTATTCGTCTTGTTTTATTTTTTTTTATAGTGAATTTGGGTTCTGCGACTTCAAAAAACTCCCCTCATACTGACTTCCGTGTAAATCTACCAATTGAATAAAATATTCAAAATTATAGGAAAACTTCTCAATTTCGAACTCAAATTCGTATTCTGTGACTGGAAAGCCCACCTCTTATTGACATTCATGGAAATCTACCAATTAAAAAGAATTTAAAAAATTTACGTTCCTTTTTCGAATTTTGAATTTCTACCTCAATTTTTAATTCTACGAATCAAAAAAACACCTCGTAGGGTGAATGGAGGGTGAGTTGGCGTGGAGGTTAGGTTAGCACATCCTTAGAAACAAAAAAACTATAATAGTTAGGATCACGAAAATAGTTTCATCGTCGGAATTTTCGCACAATGTGTAATTGATAAAAAATGCACGGCCAGTTGATTTGAAAAAAAAATGGTATTACCTGCTTATTTATTTAATAGCAATTGAATTTAATCGATGAATATTTATAATTATATATTGTATACTATATATTAGGTAATTGTAAATGGATAACTTTCCTCAAATAAATAAGCCTTTTATGAAAAGAAGTATTTGATTGATGAACAATCTGTGGACGAATGATTTGATGCAAGCGTTAAATCGCATGCAATTTTGCACAAAACAGTGAAAGTATTGGAAATCGCACGGCATGTTATGTTCTGGTTTGAGTTGCTTATCACCACCATGTATTACTTCTAAATTCACTTCAAAATAACTTATCTCAAGTGAGCACATTTTTCTATATTATTATTTGCAATGTTATATTTTTCTTTCAAATTCACTTTTTGCGGATGCACCAAAGTACCCTCTTCCTTATTTAATTTCATGGAAATATACCAGATTAATAGAATTTTCAAAACTTGTGTTAACTTTCTGAATTCTTAAAATTTGGCCTCAAATTTGTGTTCTGTGACACGGAAAAACTCCTCGTATTGACTTTGATGCAAATCTACCACTTAAATAAAATTTTCAATATTTTAGAAGAAATTTTTTATTTTGACCTTAAATTCGTATTTTTATTCGAATACCCATCTCTTACTGATTTCAAGTAGGACGATGGTCGTGTGGGCTAAAGCGTAAGCTTTGGACCCACTCCTTCGGCTTGCGGGTTCGATTCCCGCCTCGCACTCTGGAAGAATCTCGGCGGCCCATGCTGTGAACACTAGCCTAGCAAGGGAGTTGTTCATCTTCGGAGAGTCGTGGGACCGGTTGGTGGTTTGGAACCCACCTTAAACTGTAGGCCCCCCTTCCACCACCATGTAAGTGTGTGGAGGTGTGTAAAAGAATAGAGAAGAAGGTGCAAGAAAAATGTAAACCCTTAGGGGACACATTAGAAGCTTCCATTGCATATACTTACTCTCATGGAAGTGTACCAATTCAATATAATTTTTAAAACTTGAATCAACTTTTTCAATCGTGACCCTAATTTTATATTATAATATTCGAAAAACAACCTCGTACTGACTTTCATGGAAATGTACCCATTTCAGAAAATGTTGATAATTTAGTTCGTATTTTTTTTTTTACCTGAAAATCGTATTCTTTGACTCGGAAACCCCTTTAGTATCAACCTTCACATATACCCCCCCCCCCCCTTAAACCCTATCCTTGATGAGGTGGTACGTCAGGAGGAAGGAATTATTTAAGTATCCTGGTGTATTACTGAAGGTAGGTTTTTGACACAGAGAAATAAGTACGGCTCAGTTCTGGAACGGAATAAGTAGCAGTCTTGTTTCGTTATTAAACTGCGTTCGGAACGAGCCCGGGACCCGTACGTTTTCAATTCAAGTTCACAAATTTTTCCAAAAAGCATCTCTTTTGCACTATGACGTTTAAAAAATATGTTTTTCGGGCCACTTTACTGCTCAGTGTGTTGCGCTTTAAGTAGTTCCTCTTATTCATTCCCAGTTTCTCTATTTATTTTAACCGTTGCTAGGTCACATCGTACGTATACAGACATACATTTGCAAGTATTTGTTTCAATTAGTGTACCTGAATAATTTATACTTGATCTCTTGATTATTGTAGATTTACCCATCTGAATTTGGATTAAAACGCTTAGAAGATGAAGAAGTGAACGGACCTACTGAATTAATTGATAAATGCATCAACGACATTGATAAAGCAGTATGTATCCATTTCTGTGTTCTTTTAAATATTTATTAAAATTACATATATTAATAGTATTTATATTTATTAGCCTCGTAGTAATGTTGGCATAGCCATTGTGAATATTCCTAACACTTTCCTGATTTCTTCAATCTTTGTGATAAGAATACGTATTACGGCATTTTTCGCGTTATCTCATTTACTGCAAGAATTACCTGAAATTTTCACAATATATAGAGTAGGGCGTAGAGTAAACTATACATCCCAGAAAATGAAATACCCAATTTGTTGTTATTTTCCTTTTTACATATATCTGATAGGTAACTGTATATAATTTAATCCGGTTAAGAAAATTTCTAGCCATTTGCCCGGAAACCTTGAAAAAACATGTTTTACTTCATTTATCTAAAAATTGGTGTTGTGTATAATGTAGTGAGAGCTTTGACGGATGCAGCCCCAGCTTTTCCCTATGACTTTCCTAGAAAACCATAGAGTCGCTAATAGCTTTTTGCACTTATTTTCCAGTTCGTTCTTTAACTTCCTGTTGTTTTTCTCTTAATTCCAATGTCCTCGCGGTTTCCCACTTTTACTGTCTGGTACATACAATAGCATCCGTTTTGCTTGGATTGACAAGTAGTCCAGTCTTTTTCCAACAAGAATCTATTATCTCCAGTGCTCGCTGCATCACCTCGAAGGGCGGATCCAGATGCTGGCTGCGCAAAATAAGCGGTATATCGTCCGCATAGCCTATAACGTGTTAGACCTAATTGTTCGAACAATCCTCTCATTAGGTATAGCTGTAAAGATCTTATACAGCTTGCTTTACAAGTTATTGGTCTGTCATTCATAGGGTCAGAAAAGCTGTTTTACCTGATCAGATGATGATGCGTCAAAGAAAACATCTTCCGCCAGAAGCTCTTGATAGCGGAGTGGTATAGTTCTTTATGTCGCAATCATTTTTTTATCTCCTCAGTAGTAATAGGCGGACATTCCTCCTAAGGTGTTATGATGATACTGCAGAACTCCTTGAAACTGTTTATGTTTGCTCTGTTCATTTAGTGAATACTGGACTTCCTAGACTTCCAACAAAATGCCTCAACCCCCTCTGGTTTGGGCCGGTGGTCGACAGTAACTGGAGGGTCTTGAAAGACTCGATGAGAGTCAGAGAAAGACTGTTTATTTTCTCTGATCCACCTCTCCCTGTGCTCTTGAATTCTTCTACCATAATATGCTGCCAGATGGTCAGCAGCTTTGGCATGGTAAGTGTGTGATTAACAGTTCAGGCGCGAGCTGTTGGACCTGGCAGTGAACGTTCTGCCAGATGTCATGTAATCAATCACATACTGAATAAGGTACAGTACAAGTTCGATAGCTTTCCAACTTCGGGGCTATAGGGGCGAGAAATTCCAGGAATTGCGGACTTATCGGATGCCCCCTCTAGTAGCGCGATATTAGGTGCGCGCATGCGCGAATCATGGGCGCAAATCATGAGTAAAATAGCACACGTAGTGGGAGAACCGCAATTAGTGTGCCTTCCGTACGTGTGATGACGTCTTAAGGGGAGTGTACACTTATCGGACGGCAAGTTATATGACTTGTATTGTATTTGAGGTTGGTTGGTGAAAATCCAAGATGTCTGCACGTCTAGGCCCAAAGAATATAGATAGAAAGTTA
Organism: Belonocnema kinseyi; assembly: GCF_010883055.1. NCBI lineage: Eukaryota > Metazoa > Arthropoda > Insecta > Hymenoptera > Cynipidae > Belonocnema > Belonocnema kinseyi. The sequence goes on from NC_046662.1 coordinate 145,628,085, forward strand.
TCATAAGAAAACACACTTCAGACCAAAGGAAAAGACCTCGATGATTTTGAGAAGATCCTTTATTAAAATATCTTTACGGCGCACAGTGATCTGAAACAGCTAAAAAGGCGGAAATAATTCTCAAAGGTAAGATTTTTCGAAGAATTTTTGTCTCTAGGGGTTTTGAGATATGGGGAATTTGATTTTTTCAATATCACTGTTTGATATCCGTGGGTTTTGAATGGTAAAAAATCCGAATTCCTTATTGCCAGTAGCATAGTTTGCCTCTCTTATGCAGTGGGGTATTTTAGTTATTTAAAAAATGAAAACATCGTAAATTGTCAAAGAAATAGGGTTTTACGTGGGAAGTCGGAAAAACTAGAAAATTGTGAGAAACTGGAACATTATTTTTTAAATGATGATAGGTTTTCGGTTCAACTCTATATATCATGCGGAACTGGTTCCATCTCATTCTGAAGTCTGGTCATTAACGTAAACAGGGTTTATTTTCATGAAGGAGGAGGAGAAAACAGCTTTGAATTCTGACAATCCGTTTAATTTTCCTGCATTTATTTAAATTTATGTCAATTTTGGTATATACTATTTTGCTAGTTTTCTCCCTCGATTTTTATTAATTTTTTTCAATACACATGCGATTCCCGACTTTTATCAATGCCCCTTGATGTGCACACAGCAACGAGTCACACTATCTTGGATTGACACATGATATTTCGTAACATGTTTTTATAATTCAATGCAAAGTTGACGTTTGTTGAATTCTATTAGAATTGCGTAGCGTATATTTGGCGCGTTGAAGCAGCAGTCAGTAGGCTACATTCAACTTTCGGCTGAATACTTTTGTGAAACGAAATGTGTCCTTTAATTTGGTATACAACATGTTAGGTCTTCACGGGTTGTCAATGAGATAAATGCGATAGTTTTAGCAACTCAAAGTCACAGTTGCTTCAGAATGCACAATGCTGCTGTGGATGCTTCATGTTCAGGAGTATATTACGGGACTTCAGAGTTACGAAGAACAACAATATGGTTGGTGTGTGATGCGTTGTATATTTACGTGTGATAAAATATACAATTGTACACCAATAACGACTTTCATATATTCGACTTATTTCCGCCTTTTAGCGCTTTCGGACCACTGTGCGGCGTTTCGAACAAAAAATGCTCTCCGTTTCAGGAAAAAGGAATTCAATGTTAAAAAGAGTCCTTAGAATTAAAAAATTAAAAAAGCCAATAAATCAGTGGAAAGAATCATGTTTTTAAAAATTATTATCTAAACTTAGTTCTGTATTGTTGATATTTTAAATTTAATTCTGTAAAAAGGTAGTAAAGTAAATGAATGAATAATGTGAGGGGAATTTTCGCCCGCTGCAAAAACTCCTTATTAAAAAAAAAGTTAAATGGTCCACCTCAACTCAGTCCTTTTTCTTTCAGGGTCTATCGTCGAACCTAAAAGGAACCTAGTTGAGTGAAAGAGAAAAAGAGGATAGTGCAAGTGGCTTTTTTGGCTTAGGGTCTGATATTGCTAAAGAAAGAACAAATCAATATGATCTGATTTCACTCTGTCACATTGTCTGAAATACGAAAAAAAACTAATAAATTTGTATAAATTATCCTGATCTCACCTGAAAATAAAATAAGTTCACAATAGGAAGAGTTTTTCTAAGCAAAGAAAATTAAATTTCGATATCACTACATAGTTTGCCAGGGACAAATTGAAATTTGTTTAGCACACTAATTTTTCCAGAGAGCCTTCTTGACTTAATGTTATTTTATCGTCGATTGCCGAAATCCTAATGTCTAACAATGTTAAAAAAATCCCGTAAAATTCAAACAATTTCCGTTAAACATAAGTAATTCTTTGTCCGATCGCGTTTATAAAATGGATAGTCTATGACTACGCCACCGTAATTTCTGCTATACGAAAAAGATTCAAAATATCGTAATCGCGTTTCAAATCAAATCATAAATTTTAGCAAGTTAAATCAAATTTACTTTACTTGTCGACGACATTAACAAAAAGCTTATGGCCACGATATTAAAAATTCATTTAAACCTAAAAGTTCCGCAAGATTCAATAAGCTAATTTTTGTTAGCTGAAAGTCACCCCAAATCTTACTATTTTATTAAAATTTTATGGTCGGTTACGAAATTAAACGTAATGTGCAACACTAGCATCGACCATGAACCGTGACGCTGGGCCCCCCCCCCCCCGCCCTCATCATTTCGATGAAAGGTACTTTAATATTTTCCACTGGCGACAGAAATCCTAATCTGATGCCTGAGAATCGAGAAGTTTAACATCTCGCTTCTCACCTCTCAAAAGAAAAGGAAACGGATAAAATTTAAATGCATGAAACCCCAATCGAAATCACGATATCAGCGAGAAAAATGACTGCGCTCGAAACCATAGAGCAATAATCCCCCAAGAATCTTCTACAGAAATCAAAACTTCTGGTTAAACCTTTATATTTAAACTTCTTCCGGATTTTCCTTGTCTTGTCTGACATTCTTTCAATTTTTTCTTAATTTCCGATAATATCGTTAATGTAGAAACCCCTTTCGTCGGATGAGTTTTCGTGTATCGATCTTGATGAGTTGGGAACGAGACTTAGGAGCTAACCCACACAAGGTCTATTCGCTCGCAAGTAAAAAAGTTTCAGCCAATCAACAATCATACCAACTACTCCGCCATATTGAATTAACGAGCAGGTGGCAACTGATTTAAATTGTGAGCAAGATGACCGTGGAGCTGGCTTACGCTAGTTGGACGAAAATAGAATGTTTTTCGGCTAGAGTCCTCGACGTTCTCCGCCAATCGCAAGTCCTTGAATCATCGATGGTCACCATCTTGATGGAGGAACGTACTGATATATCTGGCGCCGAAACATAAGAAAACTTTGTTAATGATATAGCCCGAGGGTTCTGAATGGATTCCCTTTTTTCATTTTGATTTATCCACTCACAGGCCGTAAGTAGAAATTAAAAAAGGGGTTCAATCTTAGGAGTTTTTTTTATTAGTTGAATGTTTATAGTCGCATCAACAGATGGCCCATTAACACAATTTTTATACGGCAGTATAAAATGCCATTGCACCGCCTTGATGTTATTATTGCTAACTGTACCACGTCCGTGAGCCGCGTTTATGGCCTATCTCTTTCCATGAGAATGTAGTGGTAAGTAGAGTGGAAATAGTCCCTGAGTCTTCTCTCCCTCCTAAAAGTTGCGTCTATTGAGTCGACTTTGACCGCTCGCCCTGAAAAATCTCACTTTTCAGAGGAAGCCCCCTTTTTTCGGCGCATGTCACATCTGATGTACTCAAAAGGCATTAATGTTGGTTATGCCACTCATGACATCTTGGAAAAATGCAAAGGTGCGAGCCTTAAAAACACTTGAACACAGGTAAGAGTATAGGAAATGCCTTCAGTATCGTATTTTAAATTTACTAGAAAATCCTCGTTTAAGTATCCCTTGACAGAAGCTCTGACTTATCTAGAATCGACAAATAAAATTTTCTCCGTAAAATCAGCCGAAAATCAGTTGTGCGTAGCCTTAGATATCCTCTTAAAGGTGAATCTTCTTTCTGCTAGTGTCCGTCAGAATGCCCATTGGAAATACAAAACATTGTTGGCAGATCCCTATGTAATCATGCAAATTAAACTGCCATGGAAATGATGCCTTAGAAATAGGGCTTTCTGTGAACGGTGAAATGCATTCAACACGATGTGATGTTTTGTCTGAATATAAGTTGGGAAGTAAAAAAAGTGGCGGTAAGGTAGGAATCTGGTCACGTGATCCACTCATCACATGGACTTAACCAGTTCTTTTCCCACACATACTTAATTTATTAAACTCATCCTTACAAACCTCCGTTTTTCCTAAAGAGTGAAACAAGGTTCTTTCAAGGCCTATTAACAAGACAAAGGCTCCTCGACATGTTCGAGATTATCGTCTTATTGCAATTCTCTGTTGCCTCTTAAAGACATTGGAAAGAACGGTTTATGATCAGATGATTGAGTACATTGAATCTAATAACTGCTTGAGTGCTTATCAGTCAGGTTATAGACATGGTTTTAATATGTAGACGCTATTGTTTAGGGTTACTGACGACATTTGAAGAGATATTTATAAGCGCATGGTGACAATTATGGCCCTGTTTGATTTTAGTGAAGCATTTGATATGGTTCCTCATAGCTGCTCTGATTAAAACTTAAGAGTTATGGATTCTCGGCTTTAGTACTAAAGTGTTGGTCATCGTATCTTTCTGGCCATCAAGAGTCAGCCATTGGATTAAATGGTGAAAGATCGGAGTGGTAAGATAATGGTATTGGCGTTCCACAGGGGTCTGATTTTGGGCTTTTGCTATTTATACTCTTCACCAATGGTATTGAAACTGTTATCAATTACTCACTTCATATGCTTTTTGTGGATGATCTTTAAATATACATCCAATTTAGTACAGAGAAAATCAATCAGACTATTGATCTGATTAATCGAGACGTAATGGCGGTATATGAATGGTCAGAAACTAACAAGCTTAAGATTAATCCGAGCAAGACTAAAGTGCTAATATTGGGAACTTCTAAATACATTAATAGACTGGACATGGCGTCTCATCTACCGGTTAAGCTTCTATATACCATCATTCCTTTCGTTGACAATGCTAAAAATATTGGATTAATTCTTACTTCAACATTAGTTTTGAATAAAGATGTTGGTAACATTTTTAGATGAGTTTATCCTACGTTAAAACAGTTACAATCGAACAAAAATTCTTTTTCCTCTGATCTTAGAGTTACGTTGGTCTCCTCCCTTATTATACCTCACTTGGATTATTGTTGTGTCGCCTGAGGTGGATAGGTAAGTATTTTTTGCATTTTTAGAGTATAAGTTAAATATATGCTGTAGAGTATTGATGATATATGTGAAATTGCATGCTATAATGAAAGTACTTATTATCTAGTATCATATAGTTTGATAAATATCCCTCTCCATACCTTTCCCTTTCTTCTTGCCCCCCCCCCCATCTCCAATAACTTCGATATACTATTTTGAGCTCGCTATCTTTCTTATTTGCGATGTGTGTGCTTCCCGCTTTGAGCGAACTATCACAACGTCATGACGCATTTGCACAAGTAGGCCGGTGGGGTACAGCGCCTTACCGTAACGGTCATGTTTTGCCACGCCTGAGTGAATACCTCACATCACCCGCAGGATCACATAATCCAATTTCGTCTGTACTTATTTTAAGTAATGTTTTTTAATTTTACGTCGCGTTAAACCTGCACTGATTTCTATTTGAGTATATCACTCTCAAGAATTGTAATGATATGGACTGTATTTTCTCATAACTTACTTAAAACACACACCAAAGCACTGCGTTTCCTTAACATATTGCTATGTTCTTGTGGATTATATATTAATAAATGATTTGGAAAAATGTTGCGGCATCTTTTCTTATTGCTCAAATTTTTTAAGTTTTAGGCACAATAAATTTAAAAAAAATGTATTTGTTAAAATATAATAAGAAATTGCAATACATAAAATTATGCATAGAAAAATCTTATCTTAAATACGTTTTCTACGCAATGCTAGTATTAATACAAAGAAAACCCTTATGGTAAATACGTTTTATTTGTAATTCTAGTAAGAGGAAATTTGATTTTTATAACCTGGAAAAAAGAGGGAAATAGTTGGAAATTTGTTGGCCAAAAAATAGTACATACCCTGATATTTTTTTAACATTTTTAAAGCAAACTCCTTCAAATTCTGGTATTTCTTGTATTTTCACCACTTATTCATATCTCTTTAAACAATTTTTTGATAAATAATAAAAAATGTACACTTTTTCTGTGCAACATAAACTAATCATTTTAAGTCTATAATCAAAATGGTAAATTAACTTTGTGGTTGATTTATTAAGCAATTGTGCATTGTTTAAATGTAGACGTTCTTAAGACCTTGGTGGCTTAGAACAGGTCTGTCCAGATAGTGGACATTTCATCGAAATTGCTCATTTGCCAGACGGGATTTAACACCACCACCGACTTCTACTGTAAAGTAGTTGAGAAAATTTGCCTTCTAATATCTTTTAGAAATAGGGGTTTTCCATGTATTATTATTGAGAAAATTGTTTGGTTGGGCGGTACCTGATGATATTGTTCGATCCTACACAATCAAACTTTCATATGAAGAAAATTTAAATTTTACAAATTTAAATAAATTCTAAAAAATAAAAGTCTGTATAAGAAAACCCTACACAATATAAATTATTAAATCGTTTCAATTAGCTTCTGTAGAGTATTATCATTTAGGATTTTATTGGTTCGAGTCCATTTAAGTTCGCAAAATCTAATATATAATTTCATGTGGGGTTTTTCGGTGTATCGTTTAAGTGTGTTAGGTTTACAAAATATAATAAGGACATGTGTCATTTCGTCGTGTGCTAAATTGGGTTCAGTTTCTCCGGCTTTTTTCCACAAAAAGAAAATTTGTTTAAACTGAATTCGGAGATACTATAAAATATTATAACATTATAACAATGTATATTATAACAAATTTAGAAAAATTAAATTTTTTTAAAGTATTCTAGAAACGAAGACTTCTCGGACGTACATTAGCATGTTCGCTATCATTTTCCAGGTTTTGAAGACGAAATCTTTATTATTGTAGGAAAACAGCTGAGGGAATCTAACGCTAGTAAAATCGACACAATTTACCAACTATCAGACATATCATTCAGCAAAATATTTCTTTTTTAATTAGCCGACAAACAAAGAGTTTAGGGACGTCCGTTAATATGTTCGCCATCATTTCCGAATTGTTAAACACAATCTTCATTATTGTGGAAAGCAAGCCGAGGGAACTTAAGAGTGATAAAATCGATCATTTTCTGAGTATCACATGCCCTTAAGTTCGTTGTATAGGGGTTTCTTCTGAAATGTTTTATCGTATAAAGGGTATTTAAATTTGTTAAATATTGATTCTTTTTTTAGTAGAGTTTTACGGTTCAGTATTTAACCGTGTTGAGTGTTACTTAAAAATGTTTAATTTGTTAAATAAATATGATTGTGTAGAGCCACTGCATTCAGTGCTTGCTGCAGGTTCGGCGTCACACTTTTGGCCCGATTGGGTAGTAAGGAGAGTGGGAAGGGATATCAAAGATTCGAAATTGGAAAAATATTAGAATTTCAAGTTTTGTCCGAAAATTTTATGTGGTACATATACCCAAACGCATTACTTTCGAGTGGGTTGTACTACCCACACGACCCACGTCATCCGCCGGCCCTGGCTTGCTGTATGTAGTTTTAAGGCGTATAATCATATGATAGAATAGCTATCCCCCTAACAAATGTCGACCTTTTTCTATTTTTCTATTACCCTACTCTACAGAAAAAATATAAGCAGAAAGAACTATCATTATTTTACTTTGCATGTGGTCGTCGGCGCTCGGTCTCAGGTAGGAACGTCTGCGTACGGGTATCAACAACGACCAGTAGCTCTTCGCAAGCACACGACTATATGTGAAGTAAAATAATCACAAATTTTGAACTATTGTAAAAATTCACGTTATATTTTTTACAAAATTTCTTATTCTTTTAGGAATAAGAATAAAAATAAAATATTAGAATAGGAAGACGATTATTATTTTTTTTTCATAAATTTGGTTGCAATACAAAATTTCCGAAGTTGTATAACTGAGCGCGAGGTAAAAAACAAAATTAAATTTTGGTTGAAACATAATATATTTTTTAAATTTATTTTGAAAACTGAAAAAGTCTATGACTTTTCTTATGGCGCAAAAAAGATGCGATAGTAAATTCTCAATTTAAATCTATGTTTCTAACATCCAAACTAATAGCGTGGGAACCTATACTCTTTATTATCAACCCCGAAATTTGATTCGACTACTGTTTCCATTGCAGTTCCAAACCATACTGCTGAGCTGGACCTCGTGTCGTGTCTCAAGCAGCCGTTACCATCTAAGTAGATCAATCGTTATTCGCAAATTTGATAATGTAATTTAGAGATTTCTTACTAATGATATGTTATGTAAACAGAATGAAGAAGGCTCAAGTTACCATATGGAGAAATTAAGACAATACGAATTAAATAAATTGAGGTACTATTATGCAGTGATCGTGTGCGATAGTCCAGAAACCGCAGATAAAATTTGGAATAAATCTCGTAATTTTGAGTATGAGTCCAGTGGCATCAAATATGACCTTCGGTTTATACCAGATGATATGGACTTCGATCAGGTATGAATAAATGATTAAATAGGTAAGTCTCTAAATAACGGTTAATTCTGTTAAACTGATCATATAACCGTAACTTTATTGTTCAATCGATACGAGGTGTGTTCAGAAAATAAGGAGACTTTATGGTTTTCTCAAAAAATATTCATTTAGTCCTCAATATTTATGTTGTCTCCTTCAAAGTAATCCCCCTCAGATATAATACACCTGTGACAATGCTTTTTCCAATCATCGAAGCACTTCTGATAATCATTTTGTGGTATAGCCTTGACTTCTTTCAGCGATGCAGTTTTTATCTCCTCAATCGTTGAAAATCAATGTCCTTTCATGGGTCTCTTCAGTTTTGGGAAAAGAAAAAAGTCACTGGGGGCCAAATCCGGTGAATATGGAGGCTGAGGCATGACTGTGGTGCTGTTTTTGGTCAGAAAATCTTTCAGAAACAACGATGAATGAGCAGGTGCATTATCGTGATGCAAAAGCCACTAATTGTTTTTCCAAAGTTCCGGACGTTTTTTGCCTATCGCCTCTCGCAAACGGCATATAACTTGAAAGTAATACTCCTTATTGACCGTACGACCTTGTGGTAAGAATTCCTGATGCACTACGCCACGGTAATCAGAGAAGACAGTGAGCAAAACCTTCACATTTTAACGAACTTGACGTGCTTTTTCGGTCTTGGAGACTCAGGATGCTTCCACTGAGACGATTGGGCTTTAGTTTCGACGTCATAACCATATACCCACGATTCATCCCCAGTTATAACCCTTTTGAGAAAATCAGGATCATTATTGACTTCATTCAACATCTGAGCGATGGTCATGAGATGGATCTTTTGATCAAAATTAAGCAGTTTTGGAACACATTTCGCTGACACGTCTCATGCCTAAAACGTCCGAAAAGGTAGCATGGCATGAGCCAACCGATATGCCAACATCTTCAGCAACTTCTCTGATGGTAATTCGGCGATTTTTCAACAGCATTTCTTCCACTGCTTGAACGTCTTCATCTGTTGTTGACATGCTGGGACGTCCAGGGCGAGGTTCGTCTTCGACATCCTCTCGGCCTTCTTGGAACAGTTTGTACCACTTATACACATTTTTCTTACTTAGAGTAGACTCACCGTATGCAACTGTCAACATTTCAAGAGTTTTAGAGCACTGGCTTTCATTTTTCACACAAAATTTAATGCAAACTCTTTGCTCCATTTTTTTCGAAAGAAGAAAATCGCCGAGCACACCAAACCCTTCTAACCTTTTACACCTCTGCCAGAAAAACAACACGAGCTATATAGTCAAAGCTGTGAACATATGATCGTGACGAGTGTACCAACACAACAAAACAAAAAATTTAAAACTTGAATGTACGTAGCCCGCGAAAATTGAAAAGTCACCTTACTTTTTGAACACACTTCGTATATTTCTGAACCTGGTTACCTACCTTTTATTTAAGAAAAGCCATTTATATAGAAGAACATACCTGTACATTTTTCTTACAATACGAATCAAATTATTAAAGCATTATAATTATTATGCATTGTGCAGCCTCAGTTCGTCCGGCGGTTAGGCGCTCGGCCTTCTTGCTACAGGTTCGTGGTTCGATCCCTGAGTCGGGCAGCATCACTTGACCTTTTAAAGAGTTATTTGGATAATGTAGTAGTTTAAAGGGTTCTAGTTGTAATCCAAAAGCCAATTTTCTCTGAATACCACAATAACTCTCGAGTTTGTTTTTTAAATTTGACAAAAGTTGACATAAGTTTCTACCGTGAACTGAGTGTAAAGTGAATGAATCAACAAGACACCCAAGTCCCTCCATTAGTTGACATAACTAACAACTGGTCGGGTATTTAGAAAACGAATTAAAGCAATTTAGATCTTGTGTGGTTCCAACTAGAAAAAGTAAGAGGAAGTGTAACCCTGAAATGAAGAACACCACAGATTCAGATGTTCGAAAGATTTTGAAAAATGTAAGTAACTGGAAAGCTTTATGTCCGTATATGGTGCACAATTTATGTTACAAGTGCCTAAACAGTGGACATCCTACGTTACCAAGGTGTTTCCCAAAGATCATTGAACACCCAGATCTGTTGCCAGGCTTTGTGCTCAAAGTATCAGGTATTTTGATGATGGAAAGCCATGAAACCAGATCAAAACGATTTGCGACGGGTATCTTTCGAGAAGACCTCTTCAGTGCATTATGGTTTTATCAGACGTAGTATTCATTCAGGAAAACACTAAATATCATGTTTTATATGTTCAAAATACATGATAATGAGGATGATAATCTACTGACCCATCTTCTATACGTGGATAACCTGAATCTATGCTAGTTCAGATCACAAACTGCAGCCAGTGATCGATTGAACATAGCATTTTTTCAATGATATCCACCTGGAGTTTAGACTAGATAAATCCAGAACAGTTCCTTTAATCAAAGGGGAATTCAGGATCGCAGAGCTAGAGAACCAATACGAGAATGACATCGAGGCAATGGCCAAGGAAAGTTATATAAATACTTGGGTATTCTAAAATTCAGCATACTCCTCTCCCTAGGTTCTTCTTGACCTATTCTTTTTTCCTCCCATCCCAAAGTAACCCTGCTTTTACTCCGTAACCTACATCCCTACTTTCCTTTTAGCTAGCTCTGCCTTTTACTCTATTCTTATTCTTTCTTATATTTGAAACGCCTTCCTTATCAGTATCCTTCGTTCTCTGTGAGCCATCATCAGCTGTGATTCGAAATTCACATCACTTGACACCAGCGTATTTCTCTCATATTCCCCCTTCTCCATGATCCCAAACTCGTATCTTACTCTCGCTAACTCTTCTTTCGCAGCTTCGGCTTGTTTCATCTCGCGTTCTCAGAGCCGAAGTAGTGCCTTCTTTTCCTAATCCTCCCTCTATTTCTCTTTTCAGTTCTTCAAACTGTATTTTAAAGTTTTTGATTTCGTTTGGCACTCTTCAATCCCACCATTCGTTAAGAATTCCCGTTATCGATTCGCTCCACAGTTTCATGTTCCCAAAACCGTTTGTCACCTCCTCGATGTCGCACTTTTCGTGCCCATCGACTTCGCCTTTATCTGTTACAGCAGGCCGAAAAATAATCGGTGTGAAGCCCTGGATACTGCCTGTTCGTTACTATTCAACCCCTCGACTACCTAGTGAACCAGGAATCCATCTAGTATTTTGGCGCTCTTGGCATTTTCTCTGGCCAGTATATCTGCCTTACCTTACGAAAATTCAACTATTTGGCAGAAAATTCCGGCCTATTTTTGAAAGTCTGACTTTTTGTAAAAAATCTTAACATTTTTTGTTGAAAATCCATATTTTTAGATCCATATGATGGACGGTTCCTTATTAGTAATAGTATATCGTTTGAGAAGCTAAATCTTACCCTGTCATCTCGCTCCCCTAAGTGGCTTGGTGCTCCTTCATTTAAAACAATAATCTTAGTTAAATACGTAGTGTAGTTTATGGACGGCCCCTTATTAGTAATAGTGTATACATTGGGAAGACAAATCTTACCGTGTCATCTGACTCCCGTCAAGTAACAGTACATCAAATTGGATAGTTGGTATTTCTTAATCTTTGCAAACTTATCGTCATTATAATTTTAACTATTGTTGCTATCTCCAATATTTAAAAAAAGCATCCTCCCAATATTATTTCAAGATAAAGTTAAAAATGTTTATTATTTGCGGTAGTTTATAAAAAACTTAACGTTATATAACGCAAGCAATTTGTAGTAATTATTATTTTTGGACATTTTTACAGAAAAAAATACAATGTTAAATACAAACTTAAATAATTACAGTTATTGTAGCCGGGTCGAACTTGATTGGCCAATCAAGTCTTTTTTTAAAAATCCGGGAGAACGGAAAGCCAAATCGGATTGGTATTATATCCATTGTCCCCATTGATGTTATTAGGGTGTTTTAAGATTTCGATTGCTTCTCTATGTTTTCTTGGAAATTTTTTGTGTGTTTTTCCAATGACCCTTGTTTCATCAAATAAAATGTTATGTCCTGTTTCGATATGATGTTCAGCTAGTGCTGATTGCTTGAAATGTTTTAGCCTGACTTTACATTCATGTTCCTTCATACGTTGGCTCACCGCTCTCCCGGTTTCTCCAATATAGACTTTGCCACAAGAACAAGGGATTTTATATACTCCTGGATCACTGAAGGGTGCCTTTTTATCTTTAGGGTTATTTAGTAGTTGTCCTATTTTCTCAGGTGGTTTAAATATGGTTTGGATGTTGTGTTTGTTGAGAATTCTTCCTATTTGTTCTGTGACACCTTGGATGTAGGGTAGGGTGGTGGTCATTTTTCTCTCTCTTTCGTAGGTTGTGCTGACTTGCTTTTTTGAGTGTGTTTTCTTATTGCTTTATCAATTTGTTTGTTTGTGTAATCGTTCTGTATTAGGATTTGTTTAACGTTTTGTAATTCCTTTTTTAAGTTATCTTTGTCTGTCATGGAGACAGCTCTGTATACAAGAGAGTTGATGACCGATTGTTTTTGAGATGGGTGATGGTGGAGGAGGCATGTAGGTATCTGTTTGTATGCGTGGGTTTTCTGTAAACTTCATGTCCTAATGTGTTATCAGATTTTTTGTAAACTAATGCGTCCAAGAAAAGCAATTTTCCATTTGTTCTATTTCCATGGTGAACTCGATATTAGGAAGTAATTGATTGATAAAATCGAAGAACTTATTGAGTTCATCTCGTGCATGTCGCCAGATGGCAAATGTGTCATCAACGTAACGGAACCAGAATTCTGGTTTAGGTTTGGCTTGGTTGAAGATTTTAGTTTCTAGATGTTCCATAAAGACATTGGGATTACAGGTGAGATTGGGGATCTCATTGCTGCCCCTGAGGTTTGTTCGTAGAATTGGTTATTGAACGAGAAGTAAGTATTATTGAGACATTGGTCTATCAAAGGTACAAGATCGGAAGGGAAGTTGGTGAGTTTATTGCGCTGACGATCGGTCTAAGTGGAATGTTTTCCTTGTGGATTTTTGAGAGCCCGTAAAGTTTTGGAGAGATGGGATTAGTTGGTATTAAGTTAGATATTGTTTGGCTGTCAAGTTTAGATTCTTTAAGAAGAGTCTTTGTTTTACTGACTATTATTTTTGTGGGGTCCTTTTTAAGTTTTTTGTATGTACCGTCAGTTAGAAGGTTCATGATTTTGTTGTTATAGTCTTCTTTATTCATTATTACTGTTGTGTTGCCTTTGTCTGCGATTAATATTATAATATCTTTATTTTGATTGAGTTCTTTAATTGCGGTTTTTTCCTGTTTTATTAAGTTTGGGGATGGAACTTGAGCTTGGCGTAAAATGTTGGCCGTCCTGCGTCGTATGTCATTCACTTTTTCGGGTGAACATCTTATGGAACATCTAGAAACTAAAATCTTGAACCAAGCCAAACTTAAACCAGAATTCTGGTTCCGTTACGTTGATGACACATTTGTCATCTGGCGACATGGACGAGATGAACTAAACAAGTTTTTCGATTATATCAATCAATTACATCCTAATATCCAGTTCACCATGGAAATAGAACAAAACGGAAAATTGCCTTTCTTGGACGTATTAGTTTACAAAAAATCTGATAACACATTAGGACATGAAGTTTACAGAAAACCCACGCATACAAACAGATACCTACATGCCTCCTCCCACCATCACCCATCTCAAAAACAATCGTTCATCAACTCCCTTGTATACAGAGCTGTCTCCATAACAGACAAAGATAACTTACAAAAGGAGTTACAAAACGTTAAACAAATCCTAATACAGAACGATTACACAAACAAACAAACTGATAAAGCAATAAGAAAACACACTCAAAAAAGCAAGTCAACACAACCTACACAAGAAAGAGAGAGAAAAATGACCACCACCCTACCCTACATGCAAGGGGTCACAGAACAAATAGGAAGAATTCTCAACAAACACAATATCCAAACCATATTTAAACCACCTGCGAGAATAGGACAACTAATAAATAATCCTTAATATAAAAAGGCACCCTTCAGTGATCCAGGAGTATATAAAATCCCTTGTTCTTGTGGCAAAGTCTATATTAGAGAAACCGGGAGAGCGGTGAGCCAACGTATGAAGGAACATGAAAGTAAAGTGATTGCAAAAACACACATAAAATTTCCAAGAAAACATAGAGAAGCAATCGAAATCTTAAAACACCCTAATAACATCAATAGGGACAATGGATATAATACCAATCCGATTTGGCTTTCCGTGCTCCCGGATTTTTTAAAAAAGACTTGATTGACCAATCAAGTTTGACCAGTCTCCATGGTGGGGCGCTCTGGCCAATCAGAGGCATCGTAGAAAGCATACCTAAGAACATCATGACCTGATACCTCAGTTTCAGGTCAGCCCTGAAGATGTGAACTGCAATGTTCACGATACGTCGGCAAACAATTCGTAGTTTTTTACACGAGTGAAACCCGAAATATCTCTTTTTATCAAAATGAATCATCGTGAAAGCATAAAATCTATTATTAAGTTTGAATTTGTAGGTGTGTAAACTAAGCTATTTGGTTAAGAATCGTTTTTTCCAAATAAACCCATCTTGAACCATTTAAACTTTGCTTTAATTATTAATCGGTGTGAGACGCGAATAAAACGAAGATTTGACTACCGTTTTATTTTCATTCATTGGTGTCGTAAGTTCTCGAGGATTCTTCTTTTTGGCAAATTCAATTTATTTGTTTGATTTTTACTCTTTCCTGAACATTATTTCTCTCGTTCCTCTACGTAGGAGTAGAGTTTTCTTTCTAGACTATTTTTTTCCTTTACTCGCTTTCTCTCGTTCCTCTAGTAGGAAACTTTGCAACAAAGTTTGATATTGGATAATATCACGAATTAGCACGACAGACTAGCTAGCATCCCAAATGATTTCTCGAACTCCACTAAAATAGTCCCGAGGGAACGAATCTTAGATTTGGAGTCAACCACTTCCAGGAGTGATCGACAAAACCTGGTGGCGTCCATTTCAACACTAGATTCTCTTTCTGCATCCTATGAGCCTTTCTTCGGATTTTCAATTGAGGAAAGAGAACAATCAGTAGCTGAGATGAATCATTTAGATGTCAGTGCAACTGTACTCACAAGTGACCAATCAGCTGGAGTCCCAGGTGGGTCACAATCTAGAATCTCAGATGCATTCCCAGGTGCACAGTTAACCGAACAATCAGACGTGTTTCCAAGAATGTCTCCATGTGATCTGCCAGCTGGAATCTCAGCTGAACTCCCAGTTACGCAACCAACTGTACAATCAAGAGTACAATCAGCTGTGCTTCCAGGAATATCTGCAGGTGCCTTACCAACTGGGATTTTGGGAACACTCCCAGGTTCTCAGTCAACTGTACAATCAGTGGTGTTTTTAGGTGATCAACTGGTTGGACTTCCAGGTGCAGTCCTAGGTACACAGCTAAATAGACAATCAGTTGCATTTCCAGAAATATGTCCAGGAATATCTGCAGGCGTCTTACCATCTGGGATCTCAAGATCACTCCCAGGTACTACGTCAGCAATATTCTCAGGAACATATCCAGGTTGTCAACCAGCTGGCCTCCCAGGTCAACTGTACAACCAGGTGTATCCTCAAGAGCATTTCCAGTGACTTCGTCAGTTATGTTCTCCGGAACATATTCAGGTGGTCTATCAGTTGGCCTCCTGGGTACTCAGTCAACTGTACAACCAGGTGTATCTTCAGGAGCATTTCGAGTAACTTCGTCAGTCATGTTCCCCGGAACATATCCAGGTGGTCAACCAGCTGGCCTCCCAGGTACTCAGTCAACTGTACAACCAAGTGTATCTTCAGGAGCATTTCCAGTGACTTCGTGAGTTATGTTCACCGGAACATATCCAGGTGGTCAACCAGCTGGCCTCCCAGGTACTCCGTAAACTGTACAACCAGGTGTATCTTTAGGAGCATTTCCAGTGACTCCATCAGTTATGTTCTCCGGAACATATCCAGGTTGTCAACCAGCTGGCCTCCCAGGTACTCAGTCAACTGTACAACCAGGTGTATGCTCAAGAGCATTTCCAGTGACTTCGTCAGTTATGTTCTCCGGAACATATTCAGGTGGTCTATCAGTTGGCCTCCTGGGTACTCAGTCAACTGTACAACCAGGTGTATCTTCAGGAGCATTTCGAGTGACTTCGTCAATTATGTTGCCCGGAACATATTCAGGTGGTCAACCAGCTGGCATTCCAGGTACTCAGTCTACTGTACAACCAGGTATATCTTCAGGAGCATTTCGAGTGACTTCGTCAGTTATGTTCCCCGGAATATATGTAGGTGGTCAACCAGCTGACCTCCCAGGTACTCCGTAAACTGTACAACCAGGTGTATCTTTAGGAGCATTTCCAGTGAC
>NC_046662.1:145644839-145662832 GCF_010883055.1 Belonocnema kinseyi
TTCTCCGGAACATATTCAGGTGGTCTATCAGTTGGCCTCCTGGGTACTCAGTCAACTGTACAACCAGGTGTATCTTCAGGAGCATTTCGAGTGACTTCGTCAGTTATGTTCCCCGGAACATATTCAGGTGGTCAACCAGCTGGCCTTCCAGGTACTCAGTCAACTGTACAACCAGGTGTATCTTCAGGAGCATTTCCAGTGACTTCGTGAGTTATGTTCCCCGGAATATATGTAGGTGGTCAACCAGCTGACCTCCCAGGTACTCCGTAAACTGTACAACCAGGTGTATCTTTAGGAGCATTTCCAGTGACTCCATCAGTTATGTTCTCCGGAACATATCCAAGTTGTCAACCAGCTGGCCTCCCAGGTACTCAGTCAACTGTACAACCAGGTGTCTTTTTAGAAGAATTTTCAGTAACTTCATCAGTTATGTTCCCCGGAATATATCCAGGTGGTCAATCAGCTGGCCTCCCAGGTACTCAGTCAACTATACAACCAGGTGTATCTTCAGGAGCATTTCCAGTGACTTCGTGAGTTATGTTCCCTGGAACATATCCAGGTGTTCAACCAGCTAGCCACCCAGGTACTCCGTCAACTGTACAACCAGGTGTAACCCCAAGAACATTTCCATATGCCTATAAAGCTGCAATCTCCGAAGCACAATACTTAAAACCAACAGAAGTACTACTACACACTCAATCGGGAATGTATCCCGGAGCATATCCTAGTACCTACCCAGAGACATTTTCTGGTACTCACACAGGTACGTTACCCAGTGCTTATCTAGGTGCATATTCAAGAGTTTACGCAGAGATTCATCCAACGATTCATACTCAGTCAAATTCAGCTTCAAGTTTAATAGCCTTTCAAGGGGCACAAATTGGTCCTGAAGGAGTACCCACTTACAACCTGGCAAGGGTTTTATGAATTCCTTTAAAACTTTCCGCGATTTGATTCCAGAATTCTGGAGAAAAGGTCATGAAGATCCAGCGGCTTTTCTCCAAAGTATAGAATCATACTTTATCACAATGCAAACTGCGGATGCACAGAAAACTTGCACTGCAGTGCATCTCAATGGTGGGACGATTATAGAGGATTTCCTTTTTCTTGGGAATAGTTCAAAGATCTTCTCATTAAGCAGTATGATTCACCTACTATACTAGGTAGACTCCAAGCACAGCTTTATTCGGTACGACAAACGGATAAGGAATCTGGGCGTATTTCTACATAAAAAGAGTCTATTATTCAGAAGATTACATTCCCTGCTTCCAGAATCCCGTTGAAGCAGAACATGATGATAAAGAGATTAACCGTTCAGTACCCAAAAAAGAAAATCGTAAGTTAATGCAGAAGTAAGAAACCCCAGTAGATGTTCCTAAATGTTGGCACTGTCCTGGTCATCATCTTCATAAGAACTGTGATGTCTGCAAGAAAAAATTTGCTGAGCGGAATTTCAAACATAGCTCCAATTCAGAAAACTGGAGGCGGCCGGTGGATCCAAATCCCATCGCCCACGGCTCTCAGTAGTCTGCTTATCACAGACTTCCCAGGAATACGTTCAACTACCCCGAGTTCGGGCTGATTTCAATGGGAACGATATTTTGGGATTAGTGAATACAGCCGCCACAGCTAATTTTGTACATCCGGACGTTCTGACAGATGATCAGAAAAAAACAATGCAATCTTACACCCAAGAAGTTAATTTGGCCACTCGGGATCGATCATGATGGCACAAGGAAGGATAACAATATCCATCAGTTTTGGAAATCATATTATTACTCTACCGTGCCTGGTTGGCAATGGAATTCGAGAACCTTTAATTCCTGGATTACACTGAATCTATGACCAGAAGATCCTCATTGACATTCCCGGGGAAGACTATGCGAGAAAGGACCAGAGATATACACTTTATTTGTCAAACTCGGTACTCTGGACCCAGCATACAAATATTCCGTAACTTGAAATCGAGAATAATTTTCCCACCGATTTAAAGGATGAGTTCAACGCTTTCGTTCAACGATTTAAATCCACCCTGGATCCTCAAGGTAAATTAACACAAACACAATCTGCGCAACATGAAATTCCAGCAATTAAACACCAACCCTTTCGTTTACGACCATATCCATGTTCAGGTGAGAAAAGAACCAACATCCTGGAACAGGTTCAAGAAATGCTTGCCGAAGGAGTGATTGAACCTTGTCAGTCACAATATAGGTATTGGAAAGTTCCATTACACCATGATTCAAAAAAATATACCGCTTTCGTCGTACCTCATGGTGGTACTTATCAATTTAAAGTGATGCCCTTCGGTCTGTAAAACGTGCCTATCACCTTTCAATGCTTGATGAGCCAAACAGTTCTTAGAGGCTCTCGTTTGGCAAGAATCAGGTCCTCAAAAATCTAACAGCTATCTAACAGCTTTCACAAAGAAATCACTCTTTCCAGACAAGATGAGATTTCAGAAGATCTTGTTCCACAAGAGGTGCTGTATCGAAAACGAAGCAGACCTCGCAAGAAAAGTACTCTTCCTAGGCAGGAAAAGTCTCCAGAGGCTCTTGTTTGGCAAGAATCAGGTCCTGAAAAATCTAACAGCTTTCACAAAAAAATCACTCTTACCAGACAAAATGAGATTTCAGAGGATCTTGTTCCACAAGAGGTACTATGTCGAAAACGAGGCAGACCTCGCAAGAAAGGTACTCTTCCTAGACAGGAAAAGTCTCCAGAGACTCCCTACGTGCAAGAGCCAATGTTCGTAAACGAGGCAGGCAACGCAGGGAAATCATCCTTCCTCGACAGGAAATGTTTCCAGCCGCACTACACAGATTCTACCAACTTCGTCCTCGAATCAATAGAACAAATATTTAGAAATTAAATTAAAATTAATTTAGTATTAAAGTATTATATAATCGAAAACCAGTTTTCCTACTAGCATACGTTTCTATCTCGGTAAGGAAAGAACAACGAGTAAAGTTCCTAAAGTTGTATTCCATATGGTTTAACACAGATAGAATGGTTGTTTTTGAAGATAACAGGCTTCCAGGATTGTTACACAAGGAGTTTTCACTTTAAATTTTCTGTCATTCCTTCAAAATCAACAAATACTATCCTACTAATCATTACAAAGGTACTATATTATTTTGTAGTTTTAAGATTTATAATAGTCTAGGTTAGCAATCTAATATTATTAATGTAAATTTTGAATTTAAATAAGTTCCAATTTGTAATTGTGTGAACTAAGCTCTTGGTTATGACCAAAGGAAGTTAGTTCAATTTTTTCATACGTCCTTATAAAAGGAATGTAAAAGCAAACGAGAGTTCAGTTTTGTGGTCGTAAGTTCTAGAGGATTCTTCTTTCCTGAACATTATTTCTCTCGTTCCTCTACGTAGGAGTGGAGTTTTCTTTCTAGACTATTTTTTTCCCTATACTCTCTTTCTCTCGTTCCTCTAGTAGGAATCGAGTTCTCGCTCTCTCTCTCTCTCTACTAATTTATATTCTTCACTCTCTTGTTTCTCTAGTAGGAATGGAGCTCTTATCTTTATTATTTTCTTCTATTCTCTCTCACGTTACTCTTGTAGGAACGGAGTTTCTTCTTCTTGTTCTTAAATTCTTTTGTTTACTTTAAGTTAAATTTTAAAATTTTATATGACTTTCATCAACTTTTTTAAAAATATGACGTCATTCTTACTTGAACTATTATTGCTATCCTCAATAATGAATACATTTTTAAAAAAAATTAGAAGGTTAAATAAAAACTTGAAAAACAATTTAAATTATTTTGGCTTATTTCTCAATCCTCTTTTTTTATTAATATACAATTTAATGGTAATTCTAATTTCAACTATTATATCTATCTTCAATCATTTAAAAAAATATGCTTGCAATATTTTTTTAAGATAACATTTAAAGTATAATTTTTTTCTGAATTTAAAATTCAATATGGCCGAACTTTTTAAAATTTAACAAATCACAATGTACAGCGAACTTAAATGCTACTCGAATTGTATAATAGTAGGGGAGAAGCCGTTCTACAAGGGCAGTTTCGAATTTCGCTGCTTTAAAGTTGCATTCGGGTCGGCCATTTTGTCAACTCCATGCATCTTCGGATCAAGTTGTAAAATGTAGACACTCCTGCGCTTCCAATAGCCGAAGAGTGAATTGTATCTAACGCTTATTTGCGGCCTAAATAAAGTACGTCATAAATAGACAAGATATGTTTTAAACAAAGTGAATAAAATATTACGTGTGAAAACTTAAGAATGATGTTTATTACATTTACTGACAGAGACTAGGGCAAACAGGTGAATAACAACATAACCTCGAAATAATGATAGACCGGCCCGGCGTGTTTATCATTATATTAATCATTTATTACCAAAGAGATGCTTTGTGCTCTGTATGTGTATTACTGACAGTATCGGCAGTAATAATTTAAATAATAACTATTTACGGATAATTGCAATAACTAACACATAGTTTCTAACTGTAATAATACAGGCCCACAAAAAAAGTTGTCTGCACTGGAAAAATGACTGATTTCGAAGGCAAAACTGTGAAGGATATTAGGTTTTTCTTATTTTTTCACGTGTAAATCTATATAATCTGAGAAAGACCTTTAATTTCCTTAGAATTACCCAAGCTAGGGGAAATAGAAGGTACACTAAAGAATTTCGGGATACAAATTAAATTTCTACAAGTCGTTGCACCTAAGAATATAATATCGATGTGTCTATTTTTGCGTGCACTGGTATCATCAAAATAACGTGTGAATTATCCCCAGAATTTCCCTTAATTTCTGCATCTAGGGGGAAACTGAAACGTGTAAGATAAATTCTGAGTCCAGATTTGAATTCAGCGGCTCAAAACCCATAAGCGTAGCCTAGTCACTTGTCTCGTGCAGAAAATTTGATGTATGGCCTGTGTGACCAGAGAATCCCTAGGCTTTTCCCTACGTTTTGCATCTTGGGGAAAACTGAGAAGTGTAAGACAAATTCTGAGGCCATATTCGGATTCAGCGGTTTAAAATCCATAAGGGTAGCCTAGTCACTTGTCTCGTGCAGACAACTTTTTTTTTTGGCCTGTGTATTTGATTTTCGTTGTTTTCTTTCTTAAGATCAATCCTAGACGAAATACCTATCAGGAAATGAACATGGAGACTCGTCGAATGTAGGAATGTATCCAGAAGACATGTCGCAGGGAGATGACTTGCCATAATTTGAATTATTAAAGTTTTGAGGAACTTTGTTATTTTAGAAAATGTTTTCTCTGGACCTAATTTCAAAATTGGTTTTGCTCAACCCTTAAATGGATTTCGAGTCTCTTCGATGGTAGGGTTTATTCAACAGGATATCTGGATACGGAGGATGACATTTTTTCAAGCGAAAAAATTGTATTCTCACCTTGAAAGTCGTCTGGAATTTAGTGGGTTAAATAAATAAAAATTTTGGCAATGAAGTAGGTAGATTTTTGTTGAAGATATTTCAGAATATAGCTTTTAAAAATATTGACATGATAATTATCTATTTTATTAAGTCAAAAGATTAAATTCATACAATATTGGTATCTTATCAGGAAATACAAATCTTTGAGTTTAATTCAAAGCTAATCGAAATGTTATTTTAGTGTATTTAATTGAGGTCTCGTTCAAGTTTAAATTATGCTGTTAGAAAAGGAGACATCAATCCCGTAAATTTTATTTCAGATATCATCTTTTTAATTGGATCTTGTCCTATATTTATTATCGGTATCACTTGTGAAAGGAAAGGATGCTGTGGCAATTTTTGACAAGAACGCTTCTCAAGTTCGATGCAGTGGAAAGCCATCATATTGATAATAGAGTTTTAACATTTTAAAATTGAAAAACAATTTTTTGTATGAATAAAAAAGTTTAATTTGAAGGAAGGTGTTCCGAAAGGGCATAATCAACATTTTGACTATCCTTTAGGAGATACAGAATAAACTTTCTTAAAAACCGAATTTTCTATTTAGGAAAAGAAAATATACTTAAATATCTAAGCTTCTAAGATACTTCAATACTAAATTATGTTGTAAAAGAATTGATTAAAAAGACTGATTGCGTCGTCATTTTACGCGTCGATTGAAGAAGAATTAACGGAGGACAGAAAATTGACGAAGATAAGCGAGTTTGATGCAGCAGACGGTTCTTGACATACACAGTAAACACGCTACCTCTCGAAACCGGCTTTCTTCGCAAGTTTTGGGTCCTGCATTAACTTGTTTTTTAGGCGATGTGAAAAATTGCAATTAATTCTATTATCGTATTGAACATTACATATAGTTTGCATCACCACTATTTTCTTTTTTCTAGTTAACGCAGAAGATAATTATAAAGAATTCAAATATTTGTATTCAGTTTAACTCTTGAGGTTGCTTTTGAACGATAAAATGAATTAAAAACTGTGAGAATTGAAAGTGCCTCAAGCGAATTTGATATTATTGGGAGAGTTCGCTTCTTATAAGTTTTTGACTTTCGAATTTTATCTTGTAATTATGATTTTTGTGGATCTTACTTAAGAGATCTTTCCCGTTTTTCCAAAAGTAATTTAAACTGACTGATCGACTTGACTTTGTATCTGAGAATTAAATCCAATTGGCCATTATCATTTTCAGCCAGTTTAGTGTAGTATTGATTTTAGTTCCTGATCAAACCTGCTTTTAAGATGAGGTCCAGTGAAAACATTTTCTAAAATAACAAAATTCCTTGAAACTTTATTATTTGAAATCAATTGTTATAGTTAGAAAAAATGTGTTCGTTATTACAATTATCAGTAATTATTTATTGTTTAAATTATTACTGCCGATACTGTCAGTAATAAACATACAAACTACAAAGCATTTCTTTGATAATGAATAATCAACATAATGATAAACGCCGACCAAAATGTCTACATTTTAGAGTATTTGTCACTCAGCAGCCATTCCATAACTTCCTTGGCACAGAAAAAAATTTAGCTTTCCTTCTCAGTCCACATATCTCACTTCATTATTCACACTGTAAAAAAAATCTATTGAATTTTAGATCTCTGGTGGATGTAAATTAAAGAACCCTCGTGTATCGGAGTAACTTTACGAAAAATTGTAAAAATCCACCTAGCGATGAATTTCACAATTGAATCTTTTGTGATACTCCAATTTAGCCGATAATTTTACAAGCGAAAATGTAAAGTTCATTATCTGAAAGAAGAAAATAAAATCTGTTAGGGAGACAGGTTTTGAACACTCGAAGCTCAAACTTCGTACAATTTCATGGAGATTGAAGAAACTCAAGCCGGACACGTTACCATCTACCTAAAACACATAAGATACTATGGGTATTTTTTCGATCTTTAAATATTCCGTAACAAAAATATGAAATATGCATTTTGAATAACCGCATTTTTTCCGTGCCAATCGTAGAAAATGTAAAAGGCAAAATAGGAATAGCTCGAATTCGATCTATTTTTGTATGAAAGCTGTCAAAAAAGTTAAACATAGCTGTCAATTTCCTCGCAGTAAGATTCTAAATTTGCAATTAATTGTAAATAAAAAATCTTACAGTTTCCGCCAGGGTAGAATTAAAGATCTTTGGTAAAATTAAAAATCTAGATGTAATTTTCCATAACAGGAAAGTGATTTTACCGACGCATGATGTTTTTACACGCTGCGACTGAATTTTCCCTTCTGAATGTAAAATTCGTACGAGGGAATGTGTAATTTTATTTTTATCGAGTGTGTGATATTACACTGCTGTTCGAGGGTTATTTTATTTACATCGCTAGAGCATGTAATTTCACATACTTTTGTAAAATCACACCGTGAAGTGTGTGATATTTACAATGATACAAAATGTAATTTTCCGAATCTTTGTAATTTTACACAAATCTTTTTTTACAATGTAAGTAAACAATTTTTATTATTTGTAATTACTACTTAACCTAACCTATATTTTGTTGACACTTGTATCAATTTGAAGTTCAAAACACAACCATGAAACCTATGATAAACTAGATTCGAAGATGAACGGAGTTGACAAAATGGCCGATCCGAATGCAACTTTAAAGCCGCAAAATTGGAAAATGTCCTTGTAGAATGGCTTCTCCCCTGCTGTTGTGCGATTCGGGTAGCCCTGTACGTTTATATCATGTATATTGATTAGTTAAAAATTTTTCATATTCTCTCTCTTTTTTATATAAATAATGTAAGCGTTGTTCGGGGCTTTAGAATTCTTAAACCTTATAATTTGGTTAATGTTGATAATTTACATTTTAAACAATTAAACCCGAACAGCCAAGATATTAGACTTCGCTTCATTTCTCGTGAGGGGAAATGAGGTTAAATAATAATTAAAAACTATTTTTAATCAGAAGAATATTATATATTATTTACTATTTTTAATTAGTTATTAAAAAATTAACAATTTAGTTGAAATAGCGCGAGACGCTCGGGGTTGGAAATTACAGCACGGAGAACGCTGCTCCCACCGCTCCGTTGCGATCCCATTGCCGAGGTCTTGGTCAATTAGCGGCCGGCAGCTGCTCCCTTCTCCACCGAGAACTCTCTCGTGAAGTTGCCAGCGAGCAGTAGGAAGTGTTTTTTTAGTCAGTTGTAAACCAGCAGTGCAAGCAGTCGCACTATCCCCCCTGCGTTCCTCAAATAAAGTATGTTCAGTGACAGTTCATAAGTGTATTCTTATCTAGTGATTTTGACCAGTCATAGGTTTAACTGTTCTCACACAGAGCTAGTGAATCCTCACTTCCCAGCTCCTAACCTTCTGTTCCTGCCTTCTTTTTTGGTGTGCTTATTTTTTAACATTAATTCCCGTTATTCCGACTGGTATTCCTTTCCTGGGACTCGGAGGTCCTGTTTCGGCCCCGCACATTTCTCCCAACCCTTCTATCTTCCACCTCTATACATTTTGTTTCTTTCTTTTTTTTTATCTTTCTTCTTTTGTTCCTTTCTTTTATGTATTTTGTAATTCGAAGGTCCGGCTTCAGTTCATCCCTCCCGCCCCGCGTGTTAGGCTTTTTTGTTTTTTTTTCTTGTGATTGCGTTAGTGATATTTTTCTTTTCTTTCTTCAAGATACTTGGATGTTCGGCACTACGGCCCCGCACCCAACCTGTTGTTTAACTCGCCTTCTCGCTTTCGGAATCTCCCATAGCGTCGCTGCGCGTCGTTTTGTCACTGTCGTCGCGAAAAGTGCAAAAGTAATTTCTCATCCGCGCCGCGTATCTTATTTATGTTTCCGTCTCTCAGCTCGTTTCTTGTGTTTGCCTTCCCTGTGTTTTGTGCTGTCGGCCCGTGAAAGATCTCAGCTAACTTTATTAGTATCGAGTTATTTCAGCCTTCAATCTCTACCTTCTTCCTTGGATCTCGGAGATACTGCAAACCCGCTGGCCCCGCATCCAGTCGACACCTCCGCCTTCTCTTGAGGAACCTCTCGCATCTTCCACTGCTCAGAACCCTCTTCATCGAAATATATCCTTATTCGCTCGGCACGTGTCATCTTGGAACCTTAAATCCCGAAGGAATCTCTGCCGCCCACTCCGGGCAAACGGATCTGCGGATTTGCTTTGTGGTTTCAGCAGAGTTCAACCATTCCGTCCACTTCTAAGGCTTCCTTCGTCGAAAAGCTGTTTACTTATTTCATATCCACTACACCGAAGTGGCCTTTACCCCCTACCCCGGGTATGTGGCATCACACCGCGCTCACAGAAGAGCAATCCGCCAACTCTTCTGATGACGAACTTTTGTTCTTGGCGACCGATAGATCGCCCGAATAATTTTTTCCTTGTTCCGATCTCCACCTGCTAAGCGTCCTTGTCGAGGTCCTGACTCCATTTGCGCAATTTTCTCCGTAGTACATTCACGATTCTCCGTATGACTTACGGCCTTACAAGGCTATTGTTTCTCTTAGCATCTTCTGGGCTATTAATCTTCAGGAACCTCCTGCCTGCCCTCCTTCGAGCTATCAAATCACTACTAGGGACCCTGTAGAAAGGGACGTGCCAATCGGAAAGTTGACTGCGGATTGGTCGAGCAAGAAGAGAGAGACACTTCCGTTCCAAATCAAGATACTATGCCAAAATTTACTACAGCTTCGCGCTTCTGCATGCAAAGATTGCTTGTTGACATCTTGAAGTGGCTAGGGACCATGTAGTGAGGAATGCGTCAAACAGGCAGCTGAGTGCGGATTGGTCGAGCGCGAAGAGAGTGATACATTCGTTCCAACAGCAGATACTGTGCAGTTATTGAAATTTTCTATAGCTTGACGCTTCGGTACCTTCGATATGCTTAGTGTTTGTCGTGTTTGTTTCCGTTTAAATACATCAAGCCTTCTACCGCTGACTCCAACTTCCGTTCCAACATACACTCGGCCATAGGAATAATATGCCTAAATATCTCAAAATTCAGAAAAAAAGAAAGTTTTAAGGGCGGTAGGGGGTTAATAATAACTTCTAAAATAAAAAATAAGGCGTTACATAATTAAAAAATTTTATTTCTATATATAATTATGAAAACAAATTTTACATTATGTTACTTAGATTTATTTCCCTTCTTTTTAACAGTAAATTTGATTGTTAAAAACATTTTCTTAATAGCTAGTAAAAAATTGTAAACATTCAAAGATTTTTTTTTTTACTTTTAGTCATATTTTGGAAGCCTACGACTTCTGCAAGATATATCTAAGTATTATTCATGACTTCCTGTAAAGAAAACATTGTTTATTCACTACACCTGAGTGAAGATGAAAGAAAAATAAGGGCAAAGTTTGACAAGATAATAGAAGTATTTATAGCTTGAATTGAAAAAGAAAAGAGAAGTATTATCCTTCTTTTATTGAAAAATAGCATAAAAGTTTACGATAAAAATCACTTCAATTTCCCATGCAATTCTAAAAAAAATATCTTTGTTTCAAACATGTATTATATTTCGTTGCTATTATGCTTTGAGAAACTTAATCTTTGACTATACTTAATAAAGTAGACAATTCAGAATATGAAGACGCATATAAATACTACCATCTAAAAGAGATCTTTTTGATAACGTTGTTTCAAGCATTCCAAATGCAAAGAATAAATATCCGAGCGCGAAGCGCGAGGTATCCTATTATTGAGTGCGAAGCGCGAGATTGAACCATCGCGCGCTCTAGGCGCACTCAAACTTGCGAACGAAGCGAGCCGCGCGCAACGATAATGTGTCCGCCAGGCGGGCAGATTTTTTCTATAAGTTCTGTGAATACAAACCGTAACGTGGTGACTTGTCACTATGTTAGTGATCCTACTTCCGACTAAGCTATCTTTATTGCAGAACAAAGTCGCGATATTATGCGTGGCCAACAAGTTGTTTCAGATTACTGCTTGAAATATTTAGTCTGTATTTTATACGTGAGAAGTCAGTTTTTGAGGCTTATTGTAAGTTAGGGAACATATTTTTTGCTTCATTTCCAGAAATTTGAGTTCTTTTGGATTTACTAGAAGTTTGGCAGGTCCTACTGGTCCAGCTGAAAAATGAAGAAACAACATTTGTTTACTCCCATGTACTCAGTTGTACTCAATGTTGTACTGAAGATCGCAGTATTGCCCCCCCCCCCCCTGAATGTAATTTAGGCACTGGTGAATACAAATTTCATGTTTACTCTGCGTCTTTTATTTTGATTTTCCAGTGAGTTCAGTTGCATTTTTAACCTGCAAAAACGAATTTACAAACAAGGAGAGTTGAGTTTTCAAGCTAAAGGGCCGAAAGTGTTAGATAATAGTTGACTTTTAAACTGTAGCAGATGAATTTTCATCCAAATGGTTGCATTTTCAACTGAAAAAGATAATTTTGCAACTAGAAATGGAGTTGTTAAATTAAAAAAAGACGCTTTTTTAAACAACATAGGTAACTCTTTAACCACAGAGATGGATTTTCAATAAAAAACAGAGACATGTGACATAGGTGAATTTTTCGTTAAAGAAATGAATTGTCTTTTTAAAAAAACAAATTCTCAAGTAAATAGTTACATTTTTAACCAAGTAGATGAATCGCCTATGTAGTTATATGGCTTTTCTTCCACTAATAATTTCTTTAACAAACAAACATATTAATAGAAGAAATCGATTTTATTGCTCCATTGTTTAACCATTAGAGCGATTTCATCATTTACCATTTTTACTTAAATTTACGAAAATTGGATATGACACTTAATAGATTTTTCAAAACCTGTGCAAAAAGAGGGATTTATATGAATTATTATTATTTATAAAAGTAGCACCAAGAGTTATAAATGCTGTGGAATAGATTTTGATCACTATTTTCATACTGCATCGATTTTCTCGTATCCAATTTTTAACAGCAATTTACTGAAATTTATTATAATATTTATTTATTTTGAGTGTGAACGCTAAATTATTTAAATTCTGATTTTTCCAGACACCTTGAGAAAGGTCTATTCAATGTAATATTATATTTCAGTAAATTTCAGTAAAAAATAAATTAATAATATATTATTATAATTAATATTATACATAATATTAATATAAAATTATAATAATATATTAATAATAAATTAAATAAATAAATTAATTTAAATCCAGATTTTCACAAAGATCTTGAGAAAGATTGTAAAAGATTTTAAATATCTATTCAAATTCAATTTCAATAAATTTACCAAGAATTGTGATGCAGGTAATCAATGTTGGAGGGAAGGTGTAGGTTAAAATGTATTTATTTTTGCAAAGTTCTGATTTTTCAATAGATTTAATGTTTTATGAATAAAATTTTCGGTAAAGAATTCTTTTCTCACCTGCTTTGGAACAAAGTCTATATATTTCAATCTAAAAATATTCGCATCATTTACATTGTGTACTTTGATCCTGTTGAATTTTAAGATATTTTATTCATTAACTTTAGATAAAATTAAAAAATTAAATATTTGTAAAGACTTTTTGTATAAATATAATTATTATTTTCTACACGAAGAGTACTCTAAACTAAACGTACACAGAATATGATAGATAAAATACTATGCTAGACTGTACTCAAATATTGTAAGAAAAGATCAATACGAATAGAAAGTCCCTACCTCCAGTCACCAACTTTAGTGTACCAAATTCAGGGCTGAAAATGGATGAAAAAAATGCATGATCTAAGGTAATAATTAATTTATCGAAACTTTCTTTATATGAGGTGGTATCAATTGCAGTTGTTTAAAGCATTAGATTTGCGATTTGAATGTCCACTTTATTTATACGTTGGTACATTAGGGATTTATAAAGATCAACGCAAAATCACATGTCGTTTTCCGTAGTGGGGGATTATAGAATTTAGCGAATATATTTGACTTAGCAGTCCAAACTGCTGCTTTGCGAATAATTTCTACATTAACTCCCTTCCGAGTTGCTGCAGAGGTAGAGGCATGTGTAGTGCTGTGCCCGGTAAAAATGTTCGTATCAATTCCACTTTTATTAAGAATCTCTTTTAGCAAACGACTAATTATTTGCGAAGTAGCTGCACGGTGTGATTTTTCAAACGTTGAAAATAAAGTATTGTTATTTAACGGGCGAATATTTTTTGTCCGGTGAAGGTACTCCTGGAGTTGATCCTTAAAGAAGGGAAATTCTAGGATTGGCTGCGCTCGACCAATACCCGATGTTTTAATTCTATCTGTAATAATAATTCGAACCGAATCATCTTTTATTTGAAATTTTCCTATCTTAATCTTTGAAAGTGACTGAACACGCTGTGACATGGGTAATGCGATAAGGATAACAAGTTTCTTAGTTGCATTTTCCAAAATAAGCTCCACATGTGGCCAGAATTTCGAGACAAACTTAAAACTGGCTGCGGGTCCCGAATATCGTTATATTTCGCGTTTCGGGGCTTTAAAACTGATGACCTCTTAAAGAATCCTTTTAATCGCGCATCGTTGTCTAAATCTACTGATAAAATTAGTGACAATGCCGACCTATAACTATTATATGTGCTGTATGTTTTTATTTCCTATGATAATTTATTCAAAAAACTCAAAACTTCTGAGACAGGTGCGCTAAACATGGAGTTTGTTTTCTCTGCAAAATGTCCACCAAAGTCTGATAGGTTTATCGTACTGTTGTAATGTGCCATCAGAAAGCCAAAACTATTGGAATAGAGGATTCTAGGAAGCCATGTCCCATATATGACCTCCTGATAATTCCCTACAGCCAGGATAAGATTCTTCGCCAACGGGTGATTTTTCCTGAAAGGGCATGACAGCAATTCATTTTCAGGATCTAAATTAATCAAATCATCCACGAAAAGTGATTTGAACAGTGGTAACCAAGGCTTAGTTGGCCAGAAAGAAACGGAGGAAAGACATAAAATTTATAATAATCCCAGTTCAAAGTAAATGCATTTTATAGCAAATGCTTCTGGATGTTGCTTCCAGTATACAAAGCGTACACATTTTGCAATAATATTTGAAGCAAACCAATGAATTTGTAAAAAACCGAAAGCTTTTTGAATTTCTCTGAATCCCTCGGAGGATATTTCCCATTACGTTTCACTTAGTGATATTCAGGACTCTCTTTCTGCAGTGGCGTTATCACATGAATGCTACTCATTTGATTAATATCAGCAATGGAAGTTGTGTTCTCTATTCTCAATAGCACTTCACATGAACTAAAATCTGTTGCAAAACATTTGAGCTCATAGAAGCTTATAATGTAATGTTCTAATAGGGTTATTAATACTTATAACCTTTTTTATCCACCATTTTATGTCATCTAAGATACTAGGAGGCAGTCCCATCCTCTTTTCAAAGTTTTCATTCGCGGACGGTATAACTAGATATTTTTCTCTCCAGGTTTTTTGTATACAAGCTACCATATTGAACGGCTGGACAGGCTGCTACCAAAGTGCCAATAAATTGAGCTAATTGCCTCATTTTACTAGAGGTTTTTCGACTGATTTCTGTTGCCCGATTTAAAATCATTTTTCGTTTTTCCTCGGTTAATTCAACATTCATTTTTTTTGTGTCTCATATAAAACTTAAAAATTTCACCTTTCTAAGTGCTTCAAGGTTAAACCCAGAGGCTAAACCCAAACTTTCTAACCTTTCTCGCGTTATATTAATATTCTTCAAACAATCGTATTTCGTTTTCCCCATTAGACAAAAATCATCTAGATAAGCTACTGACAAAAGGGATTTAGATCTGAGGTCTTGGACAACAGGTTTCATTAGTTTTGTAATATTTCAGATATTTTCTAAACGGTTTAGCTATTGCGATCAAGAAATAAGCATATTCAAGGCCAATAGTGGCTAGATAGGCATTTTTACATTAAAAAAACTGCTAAGAGATTTCTTGTCTTCCAATTTAAACTGAGGAGCTACAATACATTTATTTGAATTTTTCAAGTTCAAAATAAATATTTTTTGACCATCATAATATATTTCCAGTTTCCAAGAAAATCTCTTAAACGACCTGCTGGCCTCCTTACGTTATTTAACGACGGGGCTGGCTATTTTTGGGTTGTTGTTGAGATGGCTACTCCCGCCCTCTCTGTTGATTTCGCCTGAACCCCTTGAAGCCTGCTCGCCTGAGAGAGTTTTTCCAGTTCGAATTACTGGTCTGTCTTCTAAAATTATCAGCATTTGATGCTGATGCGCAGACTGTCGTCCCTTATTAACCGATTCGGTTGTTTATACAAGTTCTTTACTTATCTTTTCCAGCGCCTTACCTGTTTTAAAGCGTTCCGAGAACGCTTCTCAAAATAGCTGATCATCCACTGCACAATCAATAGCCACACTTTTCACAAGCGGGTCAAGTGAATGGATACTACCAATTATAGTGATTCGTCTTGTGATTTACATAGCGTGGTGCAGTTCTGCTAATACTTTCCCCGAATCTCCTAGACGACTTATTCAGGAGCCAGTGTCCACCTCCTTTCGGGTCAATAATGTGGCTTCTCCGCAGCCACATGGAAACTATGCTTTTTAAGGGAAATGCCTTTTGTCAATTCTTTTATCTCTCGGTTGAGATTGGGGGCCTTTAGCATTGTGAAGTTAGCTGCCGTCAGATATTTCTCTTCAAGGTTTTTTTTATCCTTTTTAGGAATGCCAGAATTTAAAATGCTCGACCATTTCTTCACAATCATCGTATGGATTTCTGGATCTGGAAAGACTGTGGCGCCTGACACGCGAGTCGTTATCGTCGCCATCTTGAGGATCGCCGCCTCTTACAGGACTTTTATGAGGATTAGAAGGATAATCGCGATAATCGTGACGATAATGACGTGACGCATCTCTCCAAGAATGTGGATAACTTTCTCCGACATTCCATTCGTTCACTTCGCGGAGATGTGATCTTGAGCTATGTAGATAGTCGGGGCGTAACCTCTTCCAGAAAATTCTGGAACTAAAGTTGCGATATTCATAATCGCTTTGACGATTCTTCGACCGACGCTTCGTCTCAATGAGTTTATTTTTTAAATGTTTTAACTCCGCTAACACTGTAGCAATATCACACTCGCGGGATTTATACGATTTATTAAGGTCACGATTTGCGCTACTACCGGCATTCATCTTGAAACATTTTTTTCCGACCAAAATTTATAAACAAAACCGTCCACGCACTTACGAGCTGGGTCGCACAGAAAACCGTAATGAGTGCATGGGAAAAAGGGGCGCATAATTATAATAAAAATGCATGCTGAATTCACTTATAAAATATGATACTAATATAAATTTTATTTATATTATTTTAATTTTAAAGATTGAATTTTGTCATGTGACTAGCGTTGTGTCATTTCCAAGGAAAGTTTCATATTCATATTCGCCCGAAAGTACTTCAAAAACTCTTAGTCCACATTTTGATTAAGTACAAATTAATCAACTTTTCATTTTTTAAATCTATGTTTTATTCTAATATTGTAATGTTTTAAAAATGATTTTACAATCTCATCATTTATGATCGAGAAAGTATTAGAATTTTCTGAAATTTTAATCCACATTTTTTCAACTGATCTCCATGTTTTTAGACCCCCCTCAAGCCGAAAATCTAGTTTTTACGAAGACATCTGTGCGTTTGTTCGGCTGTCGGCCCGTCTGGCTGCCCGTAAACACGATAAGTCTCGAAAAAATCAACAAACCAAATTGAGCTTTGGCACACATTTTTAGGTCCTAAAAGAAAGAACGAGTTCGTTAATCAGCATCCTTTGACCAATGGTTATAGTTTCAACACATTTTCGAGCGCGAAGTGCGAGATCCGATAAGTGCGCGCCCTAGGCGCATGAAAATTTGCGATGGAAGCGAGTCATGCGACGAGCGTGCGAACAGAATGTACCCGCGTAGCGGGCACATTTTTCAAAATGATTTTATCGTCATATCGTTAATTTTGAGAATTCAATTTCTTATTTCAGTTCCTAAGTTATAGCTCGAAATTTTATTCTACAATTTTTTTCGGGTTCCATTTTAAATTATTTACGTAGTTTCATGAATAAAGTTTAATTTCTATGATGTAATGTTCATCAACCTTCCATTTTGAAAATACCATTTACGAAGTTTAATTATACAAATTCATTTCATGTTCATATTTCTTCTTTTACATATTTTCAAACCTCCATTTTCACGTCTCAATTCCGAATTTTATTTCTTATTTCCGAATAAAAAATATTGTTGCCATTTTTCCATATTGCGTCGTTGTGCAAATATTATATTCAAAATGTATGAGGTATTCTCTTATATATAATAATATTGTGTTTGAAATTATTCACCCTTCTTTCAATTTTGGATTAAAAATATATAATTTGTTTAATAAATTATACATATTTTCGAGAAAAATAAAAAAATAAGACATTAACAGTTATTTCATGAGTCACATTGTTATCTGTTTTTATTTTTACATTAATTTCATTTAATTTAAAAAATTCGCACATAATTAACAATTGAAGTAAGTAAGTAATTTTGCAGCTGTAAAATTTCACTTGTGCCTAGTAGGTCCCTTTTCTCGGATCGCGTCTAACACACACACACATACA
>NC_046662.1:145662932-145664733 GCF_010883055.1 Belonocnema kinseyi
TGCGGTTCAAAACAACAGAACGCGCAGGGCTCCCGACAATGGGTCGGCCAACAGTGCTGACCAATCTAGAGCTGGGGGAGCCAATGAAAATGGATTCAATGCGATGGATCGGCGGGATCTCGTGACCTTTGGATGGACGGAGCAAGTGAATCACGACTTACTAGACTGCTACGATGCGAGTGTGGCCTGTGAACGGGGTTACATGGCACGGCTGCATGCTCTGTGGTGCGAGAAACACCCACAGCTAGAACAAGCCGGCAACAAAGAAAGAGAGGCGACACTAAGACCAACCGCGAGCAGGCATCCAATAGATAAATAGCGATGCTTTACGACCCGGAGAAACATCAACACCAAGGTTTCTCTCAAGCCTAAAGATCTGGCTGAAATGGATGACGAGCTTCGTGGACATTTTTCCGGTGAATCCGACCTCTGGGCTATCAATTATTGTGTATATAATGCAGCGAGAGCTTTGGCCGATGCGAACCGTAAAACAAAACCAACGGCTGATCATAAGACCAAAAGACGAATGCATCAACTTGCCATAAAGATAGGCTAGGCAAGACAGTACGCGTCCCGCACTCAGTGTGTGATTGACTACATCACATCTGGCAGGAATTTTACCGCCAAGGTTCGAAAGTTCGCGCGCGATCTCCGGACACGTTATCACACACTTAACAAGTCAAAGCTGCTGACCATTAGGCAGCATATTGTTGATAGAATACGTATACTATCTGACGCTAAGAACAATCTAGAGCGGAGGGAGAGGTGGGTCAGAGAAAATCAACAGTTTCTCTCTAACCCATCTCGACTCTTCCAAGACCCTCCAGTTACTGTCAAACACACACCCAAACCAGAGGAGGTCGAAGTATTTTGGAGAGAAGTCTACGAAGTTCAGCATAGACTGGACGAAGACTCAGCAAATATAAATGGCTTCAAGGAGTTATGTGTTGCCCTCATAACACCTGATAAAGAATGCCCACCCATCACTACCGAGGAGGCGAAAAAAGTATTAAGAGGGATGAAGAACTATTCCGCACCGGGACCAGATTGTATCAAAACCTTCTGGTGGAAGAAGTTTTCTTCAACCCATCAGCATTTGGCCCGTATTTTCACCTCATATTTGAAGTTGGAAGAGCCGATTCCAGAGTGGTTGGTGGAAGGGCGCACAATACTCCTGCCGAAAATATGCAACTTAGCTGACCCAAAGAACAACAGGGCAATAACTTGTCTGAACACGCTTTATAAGATATTCACAGCTATTCTAAGTGATAGGATTGTTCGGGCAATTGAACCTGTGTGGCAAGAAATGTATGAACAACGAGGCTCAAAGAAAGGCGTAGCCGGATGTCGGGAGAACCTGCTCATCGATAGATGTGTCTGCAAAGATGCAGCATTCTACCAGCGTGACCTATCGATGGCCTGGATTGATTATCGGAAAGCTTTCGATTCGACATCCCATAGATTTATTGTCTGTCTTGTGGAAATCTTAAAGGTTCATCCGCAAATAGTTGGGTGCATAGAGAGATTGATGCCGCTTTGGAATACCAGATTTACTATCTCATCTGGAAAAAATCGTGTGACAACTAACAAGGTCACGTTTCAGAGAGGTGTCTTTCAGAGCGACACCATGAGCCCACTCTTCTTTTGCCTTACATTATTGCCACTATCTCTAGCACTGCGCCATTACGACGGGTACTTTTGCGGCAAACCTGCAGATCGAAAGTACAAGGTCACTCGTGTATTTTACATGGACGATCTTAAGATCTATGCTAAAAACAGAGAGCAACTGCATCTAGCTCTG
>NC_046662.1:145664833-145672822 GCF_010883055.1 Belonocnema kinseyi
TTGTGAGGCGTGGTTGTGGCTGAAATTTTACCGCGATTTCGCTGGAAGCGGGTGCAATTTTTCAGATTAGCACCCGCTCCCGGCGAAATCCTGCGGTTGTCCGAAACAAGGTGTTAGAATTGTCAAAGAGTTTGTTAATAAAAGTTCTCTGCATATTAGTAATATTGATCGTAAGATTTCGATCGTAAGATTATGTTAGGGGTATGGAGATATTACTTTTAAATCATGATCATTTTCATTTATTTAATGAAAATCCGTTAAAACAATTAAAAAGAGACACTTTCAAGAGGCTTGACAATTGGAGAAAGAATAGACTTTTAGGAAAAGATGTAAGATGGACTGAAATGAATACTGAAGACACAGTTCTTGCCAGATGGTATGGTTCGAGAAAGATTCACAAAGATGGCTATCCCTTGAAAATAGTTATTTCAACTAATAATACTCCCACTCCATTTTTAGAACAAAACTTTAATTTCATTCTCAAAGACTATATTACAATTTCAAAATATAATATTAAAAATAGCAAGAAAAAAAATATTCAAAAAATGTTTCCGGATGATTATATAATGATTTCTTTGGATTTTATTTACAATGATTCCGAGTATACCCCTTGAATTAGTTAAACAGGTAATTTGGAATAAACGGGACAATATTAAAGCACGCACTCGATGGTGTGAAACAAAATTTATCAAAGGGATAGTTTTTATTATAAACGCAACTTATTATTAATTTAATGGATCTTTTTATAGGCAAAAGTTTGGTACTCCCATTGTTTCAGTAATTTCTCTGATTTTAGCGGAAATTGTGATGGAGGATTTCGAGGTCTTTGCTTTCAAGAACTTAGATTTTATTTTGCCTTTTAATTTTTCACAACTTTTTATATTTTCCTCTAGCAAAATTGCAGATGGTTGTCGATGCTTTCAAAAGGTTTTATCCAAAACTTCAATTTACCCATGAAGTAGAAAAGAATAATAAAATCAGTTTTTTGGATATAGAAGTGACTTAAGGTCAGGATGGTAATATTACTACCTAGGTTTGTCCCATGTTTCGTTTTATAACGGAAATTTGAATATTGTCAGGAATATCCTTTTCTAAATCATTACTTGCAAATGTTAATTGAGAAACACATTGTAATTAGAATTCAATCAGTCAAAAGCAGGCAAAGTAATATTTTGCCTGCAGCTAATCAGAAATAATTGAAGGAGTATAGTTCTTTTAATAATGTTGTTCTTCCATTTTTTGGTCAAATTTCGAAAACTATTGAATTTACGTTGAATAAAATGAGAATTTATACTATTTTCCGTATACCAGTTAAAATGGACCCATAAGAACTTTCTGCAAGGATCCTTTAAATAATGTTGAAAACGGTGGTATTGTCTACAAGAGCACTTGCAAGATTTGTAAGATGAGTTACGTGGGACAGAATGGCAGACTTCTTAACCTTTAGAGGACGAGGAAATTTCCGTTCAAATCGAGTTTTCATTTGACCAAAAATTTATGCATAATTCCAACAGAATACTATATTCTATTTTCTCCTTATTCAACTCACCAAATTTTGCCCGAAAACATCAAATAGTTAGTGTACATTGGGTGGTCGATATTTCGACCACCTTCGTCCTCTAAAGGTTAATACTAGGATAGAGGAACACAAAAGTGATGTTCGTTTGGGACGCTGTTTTAAGAATGTTCTTGCTAGATATACAGAGTAATTTATTGATGTTGACCATGATTTTGATGGGGATAATTTTGAAATCTTGCATAATGAAAGTAATGAAATTATGTTTTAATCATATTTATATTAATTATATTTAGGACTGCGTTTTAATCAATCTTTATTTTCTTTTACTATATTTTTAATGTGCTTATGATGGATGCCTTAAATCTCTTCATTCAGAACATCGAAATTGCTAGTGGTCGCTCCCCTGAGGACCGATCCAGTCCTGATTGCTTGACTAGTCATTACAATTTCTCGTTTAATATTATCTCACTCGTATACGCATGTATCAAGTATTAAGAAATATATTTTTATTGGGGGGTGCAGTCATAACTGTACATATACCATTTATAAAAAAATCTTGATCACGCCTATACCAAAAATGAGGGACAAAAACTATTTTTTTTAATGTAATTTTTAAATAATTCCAGTTATAAACAGATTAAGGGTTTGGAAATGACTACCATGTTAGAGGATGTTTAGCGGCTTATCCTCGCACCAATACAGATAGGTAGCATTCAAATAGTTAATAATAATTGATAGAAACTAGTTAATGAAATGAAATTCTCAAAAAATGTTTTATTAGTTTTTATAAAAAAGAAATTCATTGAACACTTTAAAATTTAATTTAATATAAAATATAATTTAATGTAATAGTACTTCTTTTTTTATAATTAAAAAGTCTAGTTTTCTACGTATTTTGTTTCATCATGGTCTAATAACACAGTCTAATATTACAATCTAACGTCACTGACCTATGTATTGTGCAGAAAAATTGGTCGAAGCTTTCTTTTAGGCAATGAATACATCCGAACGCACGGATTTCTAAATAGACGCTTGTACATGCTCCTGTTTTCGTGGCCTCTGGGGTATTAACAAATGAGACCATATGAGCCATTTAAATAATCCCCTGCTCGAATTTTCCTCCACCTTGAGCGCTATAGAGGTGTCTGCGCAAAAGATTTTGATGCACTGCTTCCATCATCAGTGCATCGATAGTGGTAATAGTACCTTGTAGTCTCGCAATAATGTCCATCTAGCCTTGGGTTCGGCATGGTACTCTTGCTCTTTAATGTAGCCCCAGAAAATAAATCCATGGGGGTCAGGTCGGGTGAAGTGTAAACTTATTTTGTTAAAAATGTGATGGGGAAAAAGCATTTATAGTGCGCCGTGGCGATGAAAGATGATAATATGACTGACGTTAGTGGAACATCTTACAGTAAATCTGGCAATACTTCTCGCTAAAAAATTGCGTAAATTGAGGCTTCGAATGCAAATAGGAGATATAGAATTACTTTGCTGGAGTGGGGAGGCCCCTGAGCACTTGTGAATAAAGTGTCGAATTTTAATTTTGAAGATATATTTCGAGAAGGAAAATTTAATGCCGCATCTTTCCTACTCATAAAAAAAGTTGTTGCTTTTTTATTTTTTGTATTATTTATGAAAAACTGTTTTTTTCTCTGATTAAAATATTTTAAATTTTTCACTTTAACTCGCCACCAAATGGGAAGTTTTTAATATTTTATAATAAAAGTGAACACAAATGTGCATAATCATGTCCTGCGACGAACGACTTTAGCGAAAGTTCAAAATGTTTATTAAAGAAATTGTTAATAATTTTTTTCCCGTGACGGTGCATAATTTGTGCAGAAACAACTTCCAACGTTCCAACGTTTCACTGACAGTTTTCGCTTGCTCAAAATTCGCTCGACTTCCGAATCGCTGGAAGTTGTTTGTGTACGAATGATGCACCGTCTCGGAAATAAATTATTAACAATTTTTAATAAACATTTTGGACTTTCGCTAACGTCATCCGTCGCAGAACATGACAATGCATATTTCCGATCAGTTTCATTACAAAATATTAAAAAGTTCCCATTTCGTTGCGAGTTGAAGTGAAAAAAAGCAAAATATTTTATTCAAAGAAAAAATTAGTTTTTTGTAAA
The DNA here is from genome assembly GCF_010883055.1 of Belonocnema kinseyi. Lineage (NCBI taxonomy): Eukaryota > Metazoa > Arthropoda > Insecta > Hymenoptera > Cynipidae > Belonocnema > Belonocnema kinseyi. Next base: position 145,668,494 of record NC_046662.1, read on the forward strand.
TAAGTCGGAAAATACAAAAGGCACAACTTTTCTTATGAGCAGAAAAAGATGCGGCATTAAATTTTCATTGTGAATATATATCTTGAAATTTAAAATTCAACACTTTATTTTCAATTGCTCAGGGGGTTCCCCACTCCAGCAAAATAATTCTATATCTCCTTTTTGCGTTCGGAGCCTCAATTTGTCCCTGCAGTGTAAACAAGTTTTTTAAGACAGACAATTTAGAATATATTGATAGGACGGGTGAAAAAGCTAAAATAATTCAAATCATTTGAGTGCAGTTAACAAATTTGTAAGTTGGAATCAGCAAAAATGAAAAGAAAATTTCACAAAATGAGTAGAACACTTGCGTCTAAGACCTGGGGAAGCTAATAAGGACCAATTACCTAATCTTCAACCAAATCGGACCAGAAGTAAAGTTTTCATCTGTACTGGAAACTGCTCTTTTTTCACCCCTAGATTCTCTAGAGAATAATCATGCTCGTTGTGCATGTTGAACACCCATTCCCAAGTGTAGTAGTGATAAGGGTGAAGTTTCTCTCTCTTAATGATTTTGCAAACCGTGGATAGAGCAATGTCCAATTCACGAGAGATTTTGCGTACGAATATCGCAGGGTTTTAGTAGACGTAGTCCAGGATAGCATCTTCATTCAGATGTGCCTTTCTGTCCTGTCTTGCAGGTAGGTCATGTTTCCCACCACGTTGAGGAACCAACTGACCAGCTTCCATCAATCGCCGATTTAGGTAGATGAAGACTCACGGATTTTGGTGATCATCGCCATATGGGTACCCTTGAGAATAAACTCGTGCTGCTTCTGCTCCAATACAATCACACTCCCCGTAAATTAGGTTCATTTCAGCATACTTCTGATTGGTGTGAGCGGTCATTGGGAAGTGATGCAAGATAGAAAGACGCCAGTGTAATAAAAACCGGAAATAAATAAAAAAGAATGTGTACGGAGAACAACAAAAAATTAAAGAAAACTAAAATAAACATGAAAACGATGACAAATAGACATTCCAAAATTTTGTTTCAAAGAACGGAAAGGAATCTAATCTATCTTAATGATTGAATTCATCCTACTTTTCATGTGGATAAAAAACAAAAAATTAACGACATTAATATTTTTCGACAGAAAAAAGCATTTAATAGTGTTGGAATTAGTTTGAATTTCTTTTAAATGTAAATTATTATGAACTAAACTTATATTTTTATATATTTACATACAAAAGCAAATATTAAATAAAATATACTCATGGGATCCTTTTTCTAAATAAAAATTTAAGTAAGTGCTTAAAAAAGAAAGAAAATTAAGTAGCTTATTTGTGTCGAACCTTCATTTAAATTCTTTAAACAAGAAAATTCCATTTAATAGCTGAAGTCATTTTGTGATTTTTTTGTGTTGATACGTAAAATTGTACACTTTTCGGATTCAACGTTTCCGTATCCTCAGGGATTGATTAATTTCAAGTTTAATGAACAGAAAGTGCAAAATAATTCCAGGGTAATAATACGTTCGTTTATCTTGAGAGATAATCATTTTTGAAATAACACTTTCTCACTATTATATGTAAATGAATAAGTGAAAAGTTTATGTATAAATTAAAAACTTTACTTACTCTTGAACTATTTTATTCCTTTAGATTAACCGAAGTATTTTAGAAACACATGCAAAATTGCAATAGTCATATTTTTTAACTATCATACATTTAAGAAAACTTCCTATGTATCAGAATAATTCTGTAGAATTCGAAAGACTTGAAGAATGAACCCCGCGCCAAATGTATGGGAAAATAGCTTTCGGTGGGTTTAGCTGAAACATGGTAAATATGTATATTATAATGGCCTAATGAAAGATACGAGAAAAAAATTAGGAAAAGTGGATAGTTTTTTGCGCTGTACGACACTAAGCGCTCAATTTTGTGAAAACGATGAATTCTTACATATGCTGGAAGGGGAGCGACGGCGGCAAAGCGAGGTAGGTACCAATTGCTAGTTTGATAATAATGAATTTTGCGCACATCCCAAAACTGTCGAACGCTGAGCGCTCAAGAATTGAATTTAATAAAAACGTCACTGCTATAAGTTTGAAAACGGTGGCCCTGTGAGACCAATATCAAATGAGGATAATCTTACAATAATATACATCGCGCACTGGTCTAACCAACCGAACGCTAAGCGTTTGAGATGCTTTGAATTTAAAACATGCTTCTGTGAGCGCAGATAAGGTGCCAACGTCAGGTCGAAACAAAGCGCGATTATTTTAAACATATATCGTGTGCTTCTAAAAACAGCCGAACGCTAAGTCACTCCTATAACGTTGAAAACGTTGCCCAAGTGAGATCAATATCAAATGAGGTTAATCTTACAATGATATACATCGCGCGTTGGTCTAACTGACCGAATGCTAAGCATTCGTGATGTAGTCTAAAATTCAAAACATCCTTCCGTGAGCGCAGATAAGGTACCAGCCACAGGTCGAAACAAAGCGCAGTTATTTTAAAGATATATATCGCGTACTTCTTAAAACATCCGAACGCTAAGCGTATGTATACAAAATATACATACACGTGAGATGCACACATGGGCGCATAGTGCACAAGGAACGAAGGTGAGAGTGGGACTTACCGCAAGCGGTACCTACCCCCTAAAACCTATCTGCTCTCTCGTCCCATTGGACGTCGCGCCATCAGCGAAAATTCCTGGAAGGCTTTACGTCAAAGAGATGTATAATGCGAGGGCAGCAAGGGCGCACTGCACCAGTCGCTCGGGGGATCGTTTTTATGGTTCGGGGAAACCATAAAAGAATAGTGACCTCGAAATTGTTGTTAGCAATTAAAAAAGTGGAATTTCCTGATAGTTTTTTTAGCAAATTTGAAATTAAGAAGAGAATTACGGGGGTAGGAATCCTCCATCTTGAGGGAACATGATGCTTATGATTCCAGAATACCATAAGAAAACAGTGATCTTTAAACTCGTATTTGCAGTTAAAAAGCAGGAATTTGTATAAGGTTCTTTTGTTTTCTAAAGGTTTTGTGACACCGGAGAATCAATTTATTTATAACTCATAAAGTACATTAAATGATTTGTCGTTTTTCGTTTCGGTTTACCTGCTCACCTCTATTGGCAGCATCTAGAATCCTATGTAGCAATGATGATTAAGTACCTTGTCGCATTTTGGGAATAAGAACACACTCTTACTCTGGTGTAAACTACGTTTCATGTAGGCGATTCTAGTTTGCATTTCCATAGCCCATATTGTCAACTTCAGCGCGTGCTTGCATGCCATTAGCTTAACGAGCTTTCGCTAGGTATTCCCTTGTAGCTTCTACGGTAGCACCTTGCATCTCGATAACAGGATTATACCTTTTAATCATGGCACCGCCAATACGGAAGGAATCTCCGAGATTACGTAGGTGATCTATTGAAATCGTTTTGTCAAAGAACTTAAAAAGGGATTTTAAGTGGCCACTTCTGGATTCAACAATCCATCTCGATTCCGTTATGAACTGTGCTTCGTACGCTTCTTCTATTGACAATTGACTCTGACCTGCTGGCAGAAATGGGACTATCTTGGATTAAATACCCAATCTTTCTAACAGCAGTTGGGCATCTCGGTATCCTCTGTCCTCTATAAAAATATCGCAAATATCGAAAAATGCTCTCATCCCCTCCATATCCCTTTCAAATTCACTGATGAGGATTTGTGCGTCATTTTTTCTTGAGTCCGAAAAATAAGGTCCTTGTATATCAAGCATATACCCGTCTGGAGCAACAATAAGAGCAGGTTTCACCAGGTGACTTTCCTTATGGTTACAGAATGATTCTCGCAGTACACGGAAGTTACTGCTTTTCTGTGTGTAAACATAAGTGCCATCTATGATAGCAAGAGCGCTGGGAATTTCTGTTTGAGGATTCTAGACTTCATTGGAAAATGCTGTCACATGTCTTTGTACATATTCCTCTCTGGTTATTGCTGTTAATCCAATATTGCCAGGCACAAATCTCTGCATTAGAGACTCTTTAACCGTAGCAATAGCCATGCTTGTAGCTTCCTGGCTGGAATAGTGAAAAATTACTTTTAGAAATTCATCAGAAAGCCCCTGACGCATCTTGCAAAGAAAAGCCATCAGATCCTTTTTCCTGACGTATCATACACAATGTCCATGCAACCGAGGTATCCTATAGGGTCTATTAATTGCTTGTAATTAAGGTAGCAAAGGCGCTACCAGGTGTATACATATGAAACCGGTATTGACATCTAGCGGCCAGTAGGCACACTTGTAGGCACTGTCGGAACTTACCATTTGTGCTAATTGGCGTATTGT
>NC_046662.1:145672922-145687765 GCF_010883055.1 Belonocnema kinseyi
ACAAAATGTGTAGCCAGCGAGGGCGCATACTTTGAATAAAATATTTGTTATCATTCTCTTGAAATAAATATGTTTTTTTCTTGAAAAAATACCGGTTTCATAAGCCTTATTCATAGAAATGATTCAAACAGGTTGTAGTTTCCCCCGGAATGAAGATATCCAAAGCAATGTGGACATTGACTCTATACTCCACTGAAAGCGTAGGTACCTTAGCATTGTCGTCAGCATTAAAAATCATACATGTTTGCCTACCTGTTTGGGTAAGAACATTAAGTCTTAAGCATCTGGGATCACGTTGACGGTTCTCTATTTCGTTACTAATTGATAGATTGCTATTCAGACATAACCTACTATCGCTGACAACTTCAAGTTGTGGTTTAAAAAGTCAATTGCGTCAATTGCTCCTGCTTGACCATATGGTGCGGCGTCCTCTAACTGATGTTCGTTGCCGTCTTTTTTCCACGCTAAATCAATCTGTTATTTAATCTCCATTGCTTGGTCTTCTGTCATGTGTAGATTAGTCCTGATGTCCTTCACCTTAGCGATAAGATCTCTTAGTGCGACTTTCTGCATATTAGGATACTTTGCAGCAAAGTTCATTTCGATGTTCCACTGCTTACTGTTAGACGCATATGTTTTTGCTGGCCAGCTGTTTGTTTAGTGAGATCTGCCTGCCCATCTCGCAGCTCACTATCGCCACCGTCCCGCATGCTGTGGCCCCCAGCTGTGGCTCCAGTAGCGCCCTGATGATCCTCGGAAAGCGACAAGCGTTTCAATATCTTTAATCTACTCTCTATTATTATTTGGGTTTTGTTGATCTTCTTAGTCCCTCTCCTCTTCGTTATTAGCCTATTTGGCATGGGAAATCCTGTAGGTAGCCGTAAAAGTCATGAGAGGAAAGCTCAGTAATTATTATTAATTATTATTAATTATTATTATTCTTAATTAATTATTTAATTAAACTTTTTTTTAAATTGATTATTTTATACCCACAATTAACTTTATAAAATATAAATTAAAGTTTAAAATGACCTGCATCATTGACCTGAAAAATGGTCATTTACCTTCTTAAATTTTGGCTTTAAAACCAAAATATAGCTATTTGAAAAAAACATGTAAACAAAATAATTTTATTGCCAATTTCCACACATATGTAATTTATCTATATTATTATAAATAATCTATTAATCCATTACTTCAAATTTAATAATCGATTTTCTATAATAATTCTCTTTGTCTAAGAATTTAAGCAAATTCATAAACTTTAAGATACACCGCAGGGTTGTATTCGTTTAATTAATAAAAACTGATAATCTTCGATTAAAATACTGTTTGCATTTATCGCGTGTGGAAAAATGGAGGAGCCCCCGTAAGGGTCCACATGGACTGCCCTCATGCCTTGTGGAATCCATGAGGGCAATTTAGGCGTGGTGCCTTATGGAAACGACATGCTAATCCATAGGGGCCCAACATAGGCTTCCCTCATGGATCCCTCATGATTGCCACATTGAAAGCCCTCTTGGTTTTTTTGGCAGTGCTGGCACCTGTACTGGCATATCTCTGGGATGATAACACTATTTTGTGCTGGGCTGTCAGTTTTGGGTCAGCACTGGATATCGGTACTGGCACAGTACAACCCCAATAGGAAATTCACCATGGGCGCAGTACTGCGTCAGTGCTAACTAGTGCCATACTGCTATACTCTAACGATATGACAAAAAAGTTATATAAGCTACAGTTCAGAAATTAGTATTGTCAAAAAATACACGTCCTTTGGGCGCTGACATTTTAATAGCTTATCCGTAAGGGCAACCGAGCTGGGCCCTCGCCGAGGACCTTCATAGAAGATCCATATGGTGAAAGTTCGACTTTCAGGAAAGAGTCATTTAATTTTTGACAGAAATTCATTGTTTGTAAGTCTGAACTCATGAAACCTTAAAATCTGTGGTGTCAAAAAAATATTCACCCTTTGGACTTTGAAATGTTAATCGTTGATCCTTGAGGGCAACCGAACTGGGCAATCGCCGGGGACCCTCATAGAACATCCATATGGTGAAAGTTCGAATTTCAGAAAAAGTTATTCAATTTTTGACAGAAATTTATTGTTTGTAAGTCTGAACTCATAAAACCGTAAAATTTCTTATGTCAAAAAATATAATTCCTTCAGACTTTGAAATTGTAATCGTTGATCCATGAGGGAACTGAGCGCGGCCCTCGACGGGGGCCTTCGTAGAATTTCCACGCGTGGAACATCCATGCGAGCCCCCGCCGGGGTTTCTCATCCTAAGAGGTCTCAGGGGGACGTTTTCACAGGGGATATATATTTTTTAATTAATATATTAGTTTCTTTTATTCGATTCCCCTACCCCATTTATTAGAATATTTAATTTAGAATAAAATGTTGTATTATTTTTTTAAAATTTATTTATTTTTATTCAATATATTTAATTTTAATTATTTATTAAATAATGTTCTGTCGTTCAAATATTAAAAAATTTTATTATAGATAAAAACAATCTGGCTCATGTTGATTTTAACTCAAATCATGTAACATTTTAAAAGTCGAACAGGCCTCGTTTGTAAAATTTTTCTTTTGTAATTTATCTTAATTCAACATCGAGGTCATAATCTTTTTTATCAATAAGATCTTTTTAAAAAAAGTATGCTGTTATCTCTAAGGTAGCTTATTCTATAAATTTTTTTAATAACACTCTTTAATTATTTTTATATTGATTATTCATTTACAAAATGTAAAATTTAATAAAATATTAATCAATATTCTTAATTCTTAGTACAGTTAAAATACTGCAGCTATTTAATTATTTTTTTATTTTTTATTCATTGAGCAGATTGGAATTTTAATTAATATTTTTAAAAGACATGCTTTTAATAAACAGTTAAATATTATTATTTGCTTAGTTAATGAATTTGATATTTAAATTAATTTATATTATAAATAAAAATTTAGGTTTAATTAACTTATTTAATCATTAATTTTCATTAAAATAAATATATATTTATATTTTAATAATATTATTAAAAATTTAATTTAAAATTAACTTAATAATATTTATAAATTATTAAACATTTTCTAAAAATTCAAATTTTAAATTATATTTTAAATATATTAATTTAATAGTAATAATTAAAATTATATTTAGGCTTAATTAATTGCGAAAATTTTAATCATAATTACAAATGTTAAATTAACCCTGATACAAAAGGTATACAAAATTAATTAATTTAATAATAATTTAATAAATTATTTATAAAGTTACAATTTATTTTTTAACTTAAAATTTAATATAATTAAATAGACGAGCAATTTGTACATATTTTAATACTACTTCTTAATTTGTTTATACTCTCTCCCTTTTACAGGTTTAAGAGTCTTTACATAACCATTACAAGTATTCTTACAAACAAGCCTTATACTATCTTACGAACTATTCGCTTCATAGTCTTAAATTATTATTATTATTTCTAAATACTTGCGACTTTGCCCTGGGCTTCCATTTCCTCTTAACATTATCCATTTCAAATTTTGACTCTAGTTCGCAACAATACTTTGTATAGTTCGCAACAATACTTTGTAACTATCGTTCTATCGGAGTCATTTTTTGGCTTTTCTTTATTTTTTACTATCCTGTGCAACCAGCTCTCTCTCATATCTTCTAGCTTCTTCATCCATTTCTCCCCCTGACCATTTTCATTCAGAATCAATTTAATTCTCTCTTCTATACTCCTCCACCCCCTTCGTCCCCTGTACATCTCTCTAACACATGCAACCATGTTTCCTGCTCATACCTACATATTCTACAAACATTCTCTTCTTCATTCATCCAATACCTGCATGCTCTTATACCCTCTCCCATTCTGAATCTCACTATTCTATTCCATTTGCTCTCCTTTTTAATCTTTTTCAGGTACTCTGTTTCCCCCTGCCCTTAACCATATTCCTACTCTGTACCCCTCTCATGTATACTACATTCACGCCTTATGTTATATATCTCCTCCCATTTTGAACGCCTCACGTTACCCCTCCTCTATTTATCCAGAACCTCGCGGGTATACGCTTATACAATTTTACTTCCCTCTCCCCTTCTTAGTTTCTCTTCGAAGTTCCAGGCTCTTTTCACTTGCCTCACCACCATTTTTTCTCGTCCTATTTCTTTTCTCAGCATATAACCTGGGCAACTTCAACTCACTCCCAAAACCCATTTCAAAAATCTCTCGTGCAAGCTTTCAATTCTCTTGTGTTCTTTCCATCCCGAGATACAATGCCAGTGAATACAGTTTCTCCGTTCCTAAGTTTGTCCCTCCTTTCTCTTTCATATTCAACTTCTCCTCTAAATCTACAAGAAGAACACTAAACAGGAGCCCCCTGCATGTCCAGAATTCCTCACTTTTCTTATGTCTTATCTTCACCCTTATCTTAGCATCCATAAATATTTCTTACATTCATTCTATTAAACCTTCGTCTACTCCTCTTTCTTTCATGGCTGCCCATAACATCCTCCTGTTAACTGAGTCAAATTCTGCCTTATAGTCTACAAACAATGCGACTAGTTTCTCTTTTTTCGCCCTAGGTTCGTATTGACTTGATAGTTAAGGTCGTAGACGTTATCTATGGTTCCAATCCATTTTCTAAAACCCGTTTGGTTGTGTGGTATACTTCCCTTCCCTTCCACCTGTCTTTCCAAACTCCTTCTAAGGACTTCCGCATACATTTTATATCCCACAGACATGAGTGTGATACCTCTATATTCCTCCACCTTTTTTCCTTCTCCTTTCTTAATCAACGGTACTAATAGCCCTGTCTTCCACTCCTCCGGCTACCCTGCTCCTTTCCATACCTCTCCTGTTGCCTAGTTTCTTTTCAACCTTGCAATCGCCTCATTCGCATCATCCCTACTAATATCGTTTTCAATTTCCTCGTTCCTATCGATCACTTTTCTTCCTTCTCCCTTTACCCCATATTCCACTCCTCCTAGCAGCTTCTTGAAGTGCTTCGGCCACTCTTTCATTTCTATTTCTTTATTCATACCCTTCCGTCCTCCTCTTTCCCCAATTATCACTTCCCATTCCCTCCCTTCTTTTAGCGCCTTCTCTACCTCTTCCATATATCTTTCTCCTTCTGTATTTTCTCCTTTATCATTCTTTCGTACACCCTCTTTCTCCTCTTAAGTTCTGCTGTTTCCATTTTCCCTTTCCTCCATTTTCTTACACTCTTCTTTATCCTATCTTTACTTTCCCGGGATACATCGTCCCATGCGTCTCTCCTAAACTCCTCTTCTTTTTCTCTCGGTCTCACCGCTTCTCTTACCTCATCTAACGCTCCTTTAAGTTTTTCTAGCAGTGTGTCAACTCCTTTCTTTCCCCGACCACCCTTCCTTTCTACTCTTCTATTCCCGTTACAAATGAACCATCCCGCCTCTCCCAGTTCCCCAAATTCATGCATTCAAATCCCCTCCTATTAGGACCAGCCTCTCCTCTTTCTCCTCTGTCCATTTTATTATTGTTCTCCATCCTCCCTCTTCTTCTCTTCTTCTGTATACGCATACTACATCCACAATAACTTTTCCTAATTTCATTCTTCTATCCATTGTTCCGTCCTTTTCTTCTATATACTCTCTCTTTTCTTCATCTACCACCAGTTCCTTCCTTACCCCTGACACCATGACACCCATTCCTCTCCCTTTCACGTGCTCCTTTCTTGCTGCTTGCATCTTTCACTCTTATGCTTTCTGGGATGTTTGTTTCAAGCATTTGAACTCTTTTATCATCCATCGACGTCTCACTCATCCTTATCACATCCCATTTCTGCACTCCTTACCAAAATCCTTTCTCCTTGTTTTTTAGTTCTGACACGTTCCAGAACGCTACTTGCACGCCGCTCTTTCTGTGTTTATCTCCTTTATTCCTTTCATCCAGGTTCTCTTGTCGTTTTACACGCCCCCCCCCCCCCCCATGACCCTTGCAATCCCCTTTTTATGCTCTTTGTCCTCTTAATTCACTTCCCGCTTCTTACCCTCCCTCATTTCTTCTACTTTATCGTCCCAAATCCATATCTATTCGTTGATCCATATCCTATCTCTGCCAATTCTATAATTCTCTCTTCCCCTTCCATTCTTCTTTCAACCTCAATCAGTCTTAAGCACCACCTTTCATTCTGCTCGTCCTTGACCACCTCACACTCTCTCTCTCTTCTTCCATGCTCCCTTTCTCTCCCACCTGAGACTCATTCCTTAGTTCTAGTTTGCTCACTCTCTCTTCTAACAGTTTCATGTGCCATTTCCTAACCTCATTCTCTCTCTGCCTATTTTCTATACTTTCCAACTTATTCCACATCTTTTCTTTTTCTCCTTTCCATAATTGATCCCATTCTTCCCACTTTCGTCTCACTTTTCTTACCTCGCCTTTTACCCTTTTCCCTTGTCTCTCCATATCATTCAGTCCTCCGCAAGTCTCATCCAATCGTCGGAAAGTCTCGTCTTTAAATCCTTTTCTAAGGGCTTCTAACTTTATGAACACATCGCCTTCATCCCTATTTCTCTCCGACGTTCTTTTTTGTCTTAACCTTTTTAACGTCATTGCCCCTCTCAGCATCTAGATCCACCTACTTTTTTTTCCTTTTATTCTCCGTTTTTTCTCCTTTTCTATTAAGGCTCTCGCTGCTCATCGCGCCAGCCGACTGTTCCCACCTGCGCAGCAAATCCCGCGACCCCGAGCTTCTTGATTTTTATCCACGCATTTGTAAATTAGTGGGCCTCCCGCAACTATCTCCCCTTCCTCGTCTCGATTCTGCCGAATCTGCCCTTGGTACGGAAGGCAAAGGCGTAGTGAATGTCTCATCTGCACTTCCCTCACTGCTTGCCACATCTACGCCACTACCTTCTCTCTCTTTGCTATCGCTCTCCCTATTTGTTTCACTCTTCGTACTTAACTGGCTCTGCCTTCTTTAGAAATCACGTTGTGGACTACGCATAACCGACATGACTCTACCCTATTAACTGATCTTTAGCCTCACCTTCCCCTCCCCTGTCACTTTCTATCTTCCCAGAATTTTAAAAACTCTTTCCAAAACACGCGCTCGTACACTGATTTCTTTTAACCATTCATATCTATTTAACACCATTTCCCTTTTTACCCTTCAAACTCCAAATTACTGCCAAGAAACCCAGTATATCACCCAAGTGAACCTAACCTCAAAATCAACTTTTGTCAATTTCTGTATTTTTCGTTTAAATTTTCACTTTCTATCACTCCCTCCATTCACACTTGCACTTTCACCGCAGCACCCTTAATCACCACTTTCACTAAGAGCAAAAGAAGGAATGTTTTTAGTAAAAGTGAGGAGGAGATAAAGAAAGTAAGAAGGATTAGAGTTGGAGAGGTCAAAATAGCGGTGGTTTTTGTGTATATAGAAGAAGAATGGAAGGGGAAGATTGGAGAGGAATTTAGAGGTCGCTGGAGTAAAAGAAAGAAGAGTTAGTTTTGAAAAGAGGTGATTTAAATACATGGACTAGCGAACAAGGAGGAGAGACTTGGGATGGAGAAAAGGAAGCATATGTAAGGAGTTCCAGACATAGGGAGATAGACAGGGAGAGGAGGAGGTTACTACACATAATAGGAGAAACAGGATGGTCCATATGGAATCGCAATATGAAAGGAGATGAGGAAAGTCATATCACATTTGTAGGGAAGGGAGAGACAGTGATAGACTACATCTTGGCGGAAGAAAAAATGAGGAATTTGATAAGTTGTATGAAAGTAGGTAATGAGATTGGGTGCGAGCATTTCCAGGTAATAGCTAGATTGAAAGGTGGTGTCTAGAAGCGAGGCAGTTGGAGAAAGGAAAGGGGGTGAAAGGAACAAGAAAATGGGAGCCTCGGATGTAGATAAACTGAAGGAATTCAATGAAACAATGGAAAGGGAAAAGATTAGGTTTATAGAAGAGGAGGGAGTAGACTCGTTAATGGAAAGATAGAAAAGGTTGATTGAGAAGGAAAGGGATGAAATAGGTTCAAAAACTGAAAGAGAAGAAAAAAGAGAGGTTGGTGGGACGAGGAATGTAAGAACAGTAAAGAGAGAATAATACAGTGTGTAAGAAAATGGAGAATAGGGGAAATGGAGAAGGGGGAGTACAATAGGAGGAAACGTGAACAAAAGAGGATTCTAGAAAGGAACAGCCAAAGGGGAAAGGAAAAGTACATGGAAGAAGTAGAAAAATCGATCAAAGAACGTAGGGTTTGGGACGGGACAAATAAGTAAAGAGGAGGAACGAAGGGCTTGAATGAAGAAATAGAATTGGGTGAGTTAACAGACTATTTCAAGGATCTGTTAGGGATTAAAAAGAAACAAGGCTACATAATAAGATGGTATGGAGAACGAAGCGTTGAAGTATGGAGGAGAAGGGGTCAGGGAAGGCTTGTGGGAGATCTGCAACAAGGTATGGAATGGAGAAGGGTGAGCAAAAGAGTGGTTGACAGGGCTGGTGATACCACTTGTCAAGAAAGGGGATGGAAAGAAGGTCGAGGAATATAGAGGGATGGCTCTCATGCCAGTTGGCTACAAAATATATGCAGAAATATTAAGAGAAAGGTTAGAGAGTCAGATAGAGGAAAGACAAAGTATTCCACACAATCAGACGGGTTTTAGAAAAGGGATGAGACTCATAGACAACATTTACGTACTGAACTACTTGGTTAACAAAAACCTAGGGAGAAAGAGAGGAAAATTAATCGCGTTATTCGTGAACTTTAAAGCAGCTTTTGTTTTAGTAAACAGAAACATATTATAGCAGGCAATGAAAGAAAGGGGAATAGAAGGAAGGCTGGTGGAGAGGATAAAGGAAATTTTTACTAAAACCAGAATTTGGGTGAAAATAGGAAAGGAAAAAGGCATGGGTGCCCTTTGAGTCCTCTACTGTTTAATATGCTGTTGGCAGACTAAGAAGGGAAGCTAAAGAAGAAAGGAAAAGGGGTGGGGCGATATTGGGTAATAGCAAAAGATACTCTCTAGCTTATGTGGACGACGTAGTTCTGTTAGCAGACGACGAGAAGGGGATGAACCTAATGATGAGAATTTTTGTTGAGTATGTTGGAGCAACGGTTCTGACGGTGAACGTAGAGAAGACCAAGGTGATGTGTTTCATTAGTAGAAACATTATAATAGATTACGTTTGGAAGATGAACGGACAGACAGTGGAAAGGGTGGAGGATTTCTGTTACTTAGGTTTTTAGTGTGAGGCAGAAGGGGGAAACGAGCTGCATGTGAGAAAAATAATTTAATGTGTGAGTAAAGTAATGGGATAAGTATGGGGAATAGGAAAGAGAAGGTTCAAGGACGATTTGAGAATGAAGGTCTGGTTGTTTGATGTGTCGGTTGGGATGGTGCTGTGTTATGGTGTTGAGATCTGGGGATGGAAGGAACGTAGGATAGTAGAGGGCATAGATGAGCGATTTCTGAGGTCGGTCATGGGGATTAGCTGGAGTTAAACAAGGAGAAGAGAGATGGACGAAGATTATAGATACGAGGTACAAAAGATGGTACATGATGGTCAATGGGTCAATAAAGATTAAATTAAAATCACAAAAATAATTAAAATTCATCCTAAATTGTTTCTTGATTGTCTAGTTAATGTTAATAATAAATGTCCATCAATAATATTTGCTGGTAATCAAATTGCTCATGTTAAAAGACGAATTATATTTCTAACTGATTCATTTATAAGAAAAAAAACATTAAAATATATGGAGTTCCTTGAGGACTTAAATGATCAATGTCTTGTAGATTTAAAAATATAAGGAAATTAACTAATAAAATTATTTAATATAATAAAAATAAATAAATATTGAAATATTAATAATTTATAAAAATTTAAATTTTTATTCAATGAAATTTTTATTTCTTTAATAATGAAGTCTGATAAATATTTTAGTAAAATTAAATATTTAGAAGGTCTAAATCATAATAATCTTTCCAAAAATATTATGAATTATAATATTCTTAATCAATTTAATGAAAAATTTATTCTTGTACAAGGATCGAAAACGGAAAATAAGTTTCTTATTATTTAAAAAAATATAAATTATTATTTATGAAAATTAATATTATTTTAAAATATAATAATAAAAAAGTCAATTTATGGGTTTCATTTGAGGAATACAAAAATATTAAAATAAATTAATAGTTTTAATATGACATATTAATGTTATATAAGTATTTACATTTATATTCATTACTACAAATAATTTAAAACATCATTACTTTAAATTAACGTATCTAATGATTTTTAAATTGAATGAATTCAATTTCAAAATGTTTTAAGATGAGTTGATTTAATTACAAATGGTATAAATCTATGATTAGCCCCACAGTTTTCTGAACAGTGACCAAAAAATAAACCTGGACGATTAATAAATAAATTTAATTGCTTAATTCGTCCTGGTATTCCATCAACTTACTAATATACGAATTTGTAAATTTATTGGTAAAATTAAACAATTGTCAACATCTAGTAATCGAAATGAATTTAAAGAATCTAAATCTCTTAATATAAGATATTCCAAATTTACATTTTTTAAATCAGGAATTTTATTCCTTCTACATCCTTGATAACCAATTGCTTTAATTGATATAATAGGAGAGCATATTTCACGGTATAAATATAAAATTTTTAATGAAGGAATTAATATTACAATTAAAATATAAATTGGAAAAAGTGTTCAAACAATTCTAAATATTTGATTTCAATGAATAATCACGAAATTTAATTAATCATTCTATTAATGGAGAAGAAGAATCTCTAAATTTGTATTTAATCAAGTATTTATTAATTTAAATATTGGTTGCCGTTTCCTGTACCGATAGTACAGTGACGTTTTTATGGTGCTGTTGGTATTTGACTATTAAGAAAGGGTAAGAGAAGTGAGAGTAGTGAATTTTTGGTGAGTGAGGAAGGTAGGTGTTCGTAGCTTGAGTGAGAGTAAAGGGTTTGGTTGAAAGGGGGAATGGAGTTCGAGTATGGTGTTACGGGATGTTAAAATGAGTGGGGATAAGATAAGTATCGAGGCAAGCTGCGAAAGTAGTGATGACGAGCTGTACAAGACGCCGGTTAGGAGTGCAGGGAACCGCGACAGCAGCAGCAAGCCTAGGGAGGAGTAACATGTGAGGTAGACCAACGAATTTGGAAAAGCTCAACAGAGCTGCACAGCGCTCTCATAGTGCAGGTTCGATCCGATTGCTTGACGACTGGCGAAAACGGGCGAGTGCAACAAGCAGCGAGGGAATTATTATTGGAGGCGAAAAATCGACAGAGGACAATTTTATTTATTAATTTAATTATTGAAAATCAAATAACTGAAATTTTTTGAACACTTTTTTCAATTTATATTTTAATTCTAATATTAATTCCTTCATTAAAAATTTTATATTTTTCTGATGAAATATAATTTCCTATTATATCAATTAAAAGAATTGGTCATGAATGATATGGAAGGTATGAAATTCCTGATTTAAAAAATGTAAATTTTGAATCTTATATTCAGAGATTTAGATTCTTTAAATTCATTTCGATTACTAGATGTTGGCAATAGTTTAATTTTACCAATAAATTTACAAATACGTATATTAGTAAGTTTTGATTATGTAATTCATGCATTTACAGTTCCTTCAAAAGGAATTAAGTTTATGGAATACCAGGAAGAATTAATCAATTAAATTTATTTATTAATCGTCCAGGTTTATTTTTTGGTCAATGTTCACAAATTTGTGGAGCTAATAATGGATTTATACCAATTGTGATTGAATGAACTAATCTCAAAATATTTTGAAATTGAATGAATTCAATTTAAAAATGATTAGATATGTTAATTTAAAGTTATGATCTTTTAAATCATTTATAGTAATGAATATAAATATATACACTTCTAATGAATAAAAAAATTAGTTAAGTTTATATCATTAATATGTCATATTAAAACTATTAATTTATTTTAATATTTTTTTATTTCTCAAATGAAACCCATAAATTGACTGTTTTTATTATTATGTTTTACAATTACATTTATTTTCATTAATAATTTTTTTTTTAACCAGACAAATTTTTAAATAATAAATTTTTTACTAATAATCTAAAGTATGTAAAATTTAAATTTGAACGATAAGAAGCTTATTTTCCGTTTTTGATCCTTGTACAAGAATAAATTTTTCATTAAATTGATTAAGAATATTATAATTTATAATATTTTTGGAAAGATTATTTTGATTTATACCTTCTAAATATTTAATTTTATTAAAATATTCATTAGAATTTATTATTAAAGAAATAACAATTTTATTGAATAATAATTTAAATTTTTATAAATTATTAATATTGCAATCTTTATTTATTTTTATCATATCAAATAATTTTATTAGTTTATTTCCTTATGTTTTTAATTCGTGAAAGAATATTTCAGGGATTACATACCTTAAAACTTCGAAAATTATTAAGTATAGGAATATTTTTATTTATTCTCTCATAATTATTATTTTTTATTTTTTTATAATCTTATTTTCATTCAGCTCTATTCCCAAATGTAGAAATTGGTAGATTATAACCCCCAAAAAATATTAATCAATTTAATCCTTATGAAATTCCTCTATTAAATACAATTATTCTATTATCATCTTGTGTAACAATTACTTCATCACATCATTATTTATTATTTAGAAATAAATTTAAAAGATTAATTGGCCTATTATTATTAATTTTATTATGATTAATATTTTCTTTAATTCAATTGTATGAATATAATGAATCTTCATTTTGTTTAAAAGATTCTGTTTATGGTTCATTATTTTTCATAAGTCCAGGATTTCATCGATTACATGTTATTATCGTAAGATTATTTTTATGATTAATATTAATTCGTATATATTATAATCATACATCTTCATTTTATCATTTTGAATTTGAAGCTGCTTCTTGATATTGACATTTTGTTGATGTAATGTGAATTATTGTATATACCATAATTTATTGATAAAATTATTATTTTATATAGTATATAAATTACATGTTATTTCCAATAATAATATATTTATTGTAGGTATATTTTATCTATTATTTATCAATTTATTAATAATTATAATCAGGATATTATTATTAAATTTAAAAAAAAATGATAAAACACGTAATAAATTAACTTCTTTTGAGTGTGGATTTGATAATATTCCATTATTGCGTTTACCATTTTCTATTAATTTTTTTTAATTGATATTTTTTAAATTTTTGATATAGAAATTGCTTTGATTATTTAAGTTATTAAATTAAGGTTAATAAATTCTTATTTAAAAATATTTATGTAATAATTATATTTATTTTAATCATTGGTTTATATATGACGAATAAAAACAAGGTTTATTAAAATAATTATAAAACTTTATGAATAATAGTTTAAATTTAAATCATTTAAATTGCTTTTAAAATTATTTTGTAAAAATTTATTTTTGAATAAAACTAAAATTTAGTATTTAAAATTTATAATTATGTAATTAATTAATTCAAATATTATAAAATATCAATTGAAACAAAATTAGAGGTAAGTGATTGTTAATAATTTAATTTAATTTAAAAATTCCATTAAATTTAAAAAGAAATAATATAAATTTTAATAATTTTGTAACCTAATTAATAAATGATTCAAATCATTGTTATTTCTTTTTAAATAGCTTAAATAAAGCATAATATTGAAGATATTGAAATGATTTTATAATCTTTACATTATATTTTTATGATGAAATTATAATGTTTTTATAAACTATATACATTTTTAAATAAAAGAATAAAAAAATTTATATAAATATTTAAATTATTATTATTATAAAATCATTACTATATAAATTAATAAATATTAAATTAATTTTTATTTATTAAAAAAATTATTATAACTTTTCTATAAAATTCATTTCAAATAATTTCATTTAAATTAAAAAATATTATTATAAATTTATATATCCTTGTGGAAAAAACCCCGATGAGCCGATGTTGCCCTCACGGATCAGCGATTAAAATTTCAATGTCCAAATGTTGAATAGTTTTCTGACGTCACAAATTTTAAGGTTTCATTAATCCAGACTTACAAACAGTGAATTTGAGGAGAAAAAATTCGATGACACTTTTTTGAAATTCGAACTCTGACAATACAGAAGTTTCATAGGGGCCCCCACAGGGGGCCCAGCACGGTTGCCCTCACGGATCAACAACTAAAATTTCTAAGTCCAAAGGTTGAATATTTTACATCCTAAAAAATGGACATAAAAAAATATGTTTAAAAATACCCTTGCACGAAAGTTTAAAAAATGCTATAATTAAGAAATTTTCAAAATATACGATCAAATTTCTGAGTAACACCGTTGAAAACTTTAAATGTTCATAAAAAATTACAGTTCCTGTCATTGTAAAAAGTTTTAAAGTAGTCTACAACGGGAAAAAACGAAATACTATGCGAAGAAAAATTGTAATCGATTTAAATTATTGATTTTTTAATCATTCTATTGATATTCCTGTTAACACTTCGTGTATTTTACATTTACATAACGTCGTGTAATAATAAATAATTAGGAAAAGAGAGCCTAAAATTTGTTACTTTAACTTTTCTGAACTGTAGTTTATGAGGATGGCTTTTTCATCGAGTTTCAACTTGTCCTTTCAGCGCAGCGATTAGCACTCCCGACTGTTAGGCGATAGATTTATATATAGATACAGTCTGTCAAGTTAAAGCGTGGGTGGCTTTACTCGCAGTCGGTAAGGTGTATCGACATGATTTTGGTGTCAAAATATTAAGAAGAGCTCC
>NC_046662.1:145687865-145693869 GCF_010883055.1 Belonocnema kinseyi
GAAAAAACCATTGCTTGGTGAAAAGCACATCGAAAAGCTTGGAAGGAGGAGGCTGGAGTCGTAACGTTGGATTGGCTATCACAGTCACCTGACGCTAACCCATTCGAAAACGTGTGGGCCTTCGTCAAGCTTGACAAATGTAATTCCATGTAGAAACATGCGTTTAAATAAAATATTTTACCAAAAAAGTTACCCACGCTTTAACTTGACAGATTGTATATAAGTTCGATACCCCGTAGCGTTATAAATTTTATTTGTGATATAATGTTTAGAAATGTAATATTTGTATATTCACTCTAAACAGGACTATTAATATTTGCAGACAAAATATTCGCAATCAATTAATATTTATTTTTTATATAACTTTATTGTCACATGATTAGAGTATTGTAGTACGGTACTAGTTAGCACTGACGCAGCACTGCGCTCATGGTGAATTTCCTATTGAAATAGTACTATGCCAGTAGCGATGCCCAGTGCTGGCCCAACACTGACAGCCCAGTACAAAATAGTATTATCATCCCGGATATATGCCAGTATAGGTGCCAGCACTGGCAAAAAAACCAAGAGGGCTTTCATGATGGCAACCATGAGAGATCCATGAGGAAAGTCCATGTTGGACGCATGTGGATTAGCATGTCGTTGACATGAGGGACCTCTACTGGATTGCCCTCATGTTTTCCACAAGGCTTGAGGGCAATCAAATTTTTTGTTGTTTATTGTTGTTGTATTTATTCTCTCACTTTTACGGGTTTGAGCGCCTCCGCTCCCTTTACAGTACGTTACGAAACGTCTTATACTACCTTAATAATACTTACTAACTAAATAATAAGATACTTTCATTTCTTCCAGTCTCATCAGTCAGCTTGCCCCTTGTCCATTCCCATCCAAGATCCACCTTATCCTGTAATCCACACTCTCACCACCCGTTTCGTCCCCCGTACATCCCTCTAAAACATGCCCCCATGACTCTATTTCGTAATAACAGACTCTACATCTTCTTTTCTCTTCATCCATCCAGTACCTGCACTCTCTCATGCCTTCTCCCATCCTAAATCGTATAATGTGGTTTCATTTACTCTCCTTTTTACCTTTCTTAAATATTCTGGCTCTCATTCAGCCTTTACTACTTTATACCGCCTGTTATACTTAGATTCCACGATTTTTTCCATCTTTCATCCCCCTCTTTAGCTATCAGTTCATTCTCTAACTTTAGCTTCTCCGCAGTTATCCTTAAACCTTCTCTTCCCTATTCCCGATACCTATCCCATTGCTTTAGTCGCACATTCTATCCTTCTCCTTGTCTGTAGTTCCACCCCACGTTTCAACTCAAAACAAAGGCCTAGGTAACTAAATTCCTCGACCTGTTCCACTTTCTCCCCATGCATCTTCCATTCATATTCTACTTTTGTCCTTCTATTCTTGAAAAACATCATCTTCGTCTTATTGAAATTTACCGTTAAGTCTTTAATTCTCGCACACTCCTCAAACACTCTCATTATGAGACTCATCCCTCTCTCGTCATCCGCTAATAAGACTACATCGTCTGCATACGCTAAGGAATATACCTTGCTATTTCCCAGAACCGTTCCACCTTTTCCTTTCTCTTCCAGTTTCTCCTGCAGATCTACTAACAAGAGATTGAATAGTCGTGGACTCAGTGGGCACCCTTGCCTGAGCCCTCTTCCACTCTATAGCACCTCCCATTTTTGTTTCCCAACCCTAACCCTTATCTTAGTCTCTTCGAATATCTCCTTTATCCTCTCGACAAACCCTTCATCCACCCCCTCGCTTTCATAACTTGCCATAACACCTTTCTGTTTACCGAGTCAAACCCCGCTTTAAAATCTACAAATAAGGCCACTAGTTTTCCTTTCTTCCCCTTTAAGTTCCTATTCACTAAACAGTTCAGTACGTAGATGTTGTCTATTGTTCCCATCCCTTTTCTGAAGCCCGTCTCATTATGTGGAATGATCTCTTTCTCTTCCACTTCCCTTTCTAATCTCTTTCTGAGTATCTCCGTATATATTTTATAGCCCAACGACATAAGTGTGATTCCCCTATACTCCTCCACCTTCTTTCCCTCTCCTTTTTTAATTATCGTTACCACCAACCCTGTCCTCCACTCTTTAGGCCATCCTTCTCTCCAAACGCCACATTTCCTCGCTCATCCCTTCCCCTTTACATCTCAAAGTCTCGTCCTCAATATCGTCTCCTGTTGCCTTGTTTCTTTTAAGCCTCGATATTGCTCTATTCACTTCCTCTCATCTTATCCCGTTACCACTATCATCTTGCTCTTCTATTACCTTCCTCATTTCACCTTAGCACCTTATTTTCCACTACTCCCAACAGTCGCTTAAAGTACAGGGTCCACTTATCCATCTCTATTTCCTAATGATGCCCTTCCTTTCCCTTCGTTCCCTATTGATCACCTCCCATTCCCTCCCTTCCCTGATCGCTTTTTCCACGTCTTCCATATACCTACTTTTCTCTAACTGCCTTTTATCACGTAACAATCTGTCATGTTCTTTCTTTCTTTCTCCTACTATCTTTCTGTTTCCCTTATCTCCCCTTTCTCCTTTTTTTTACATTTTCATTCATTCTATTTTTACTCTCCTTAAATTTCGCATCCCACCATCCCCTTTTTATTCCCTACTCCTCTTCCCCTGGCCTTACATCTTCTTTTATCTTCTCTGTTAGTTCTTTTATCTTTTCAAGGCGCATGTCCACGTCTTCTCCTTCCAATCTTCTAACCTTCTCATTCTCCATTCTTTCTTTAAATTTTCTCAATTTATCCTCTTCCCATTTACCAATTTTCACTTTCCTTTCTCCAGTTCTTTTCTTTTTTTCGCTACGTCGCTTTAATCCTGAACATTTCAATGTCGCTATTAGCGGGAAGTGTTGAGCCTATTTCATTACCTACTTTCACTTTATTTATTCTCATCCTTATTCTTTCTTCTGCTAGAATGTAATCTATCACAGTCTGCACTTTACCCATAAATGTCACTTCTCCTTCTTCATCTCCCCGTATATTTCCATTTTAGATAAACCACCCTTGCTCTCCTAACAGGTTCAAAAGAGTTTTACCCTCCCGATCTGTCTTCCTGTGCTTGGAATTTCTTCTTTTTTTATAATATATATTATAATTTAAAATCAAATAATATAATAATATATAATAATCTAATTTCAACGGGAATATAAAGGTTCAGAAAATTTTAATAAATTAATTGTCATTAGAAAATTGAGTAAATGATCAAAATGAATACAAAAGTGAGCCCGCGCACATAATAGTCTAGCATAATATAATACCATTTTGGAGGTTAGTTCGCCGGCTTTTCTGCACGTTATTCCTAGTGGGATACATATCCATCTCTGGGTATCTCTGGGTCCCTCTGAAAATTAAAAAAACACCACACGCACTAACACTGAGCAACATAAACACAATGCAAAACTGCACGATTAAATAGTTGCACCCGACGAAAACAACTATTTTTGCGCAGAGCCGTAGGTTGCGTTTCTATCGCCCGGGCGATTTGCAAATTGTAGTTTAAAAAAAATTAAGTTTCAACCAAAAACAAAAAGGATTTTAAATTAAAATTTTTTCTTGAAAAAAAGATCCTACTCCATCTTCACTCCATTGGGAATCGAACCACAAAACTTTTGATTTCCGGCCAGGTGCTTTTCCAATTAAGCTATTAGAGGGATCAGAATAAGAACTCCTAATTCCAGAACATAACGCTCATTTTTAGATAGGTGTCAGTGGTACAAGTAATTATTTCAAATTTTTAAATTTATCTGCTATATCATCAGAAATTGTACCTTACTGACAGTAGATCAACCCTCCAAACCATGAAGGCAGAAAATCTACACAATATCGACCAAGTTAAGAAACTTCCATAACAGAAAATGCTTAACGTCTTAATAAGACAAGATGGAGAATAATATTTTTAAATTAAAATTATTGCTTGAAAAAAAGATCCTACTCCATTTTCACTCCATTGGGAATCGAACCACAAAACTTCTGATTTCCGGTCAGGTGCTTTTCCATTTAAGCTATTAGAGGGATCAGAATAAGAACTCTTAATTCAAGAACATAACGCTAATTTTTAGCTAGGTGTTAATGGTAAAAGTAATTATTTAAAATTTTTAAATTTATCTGCTATATCATCAGAGATTGTACCTTACCGACAGTAGATCAACCCTCCAAACCATGAAGGCAGAAAATCTACACAATATCGATCAAGTTAAGAATCTTCAATAACAGAAAATGTTTAAGGTCTTGATAAGACTAGATGGAAAATGATATTTTTAAATTAAAATTATTTCTTGAAAAAAAGATTCTACTCCATCTTCACTCCATTGGGAATCGAACCACAAAACTTCTGATTTCCTGTCAGGTGTTTTTCCAATTAAGCTATTAGAGGGATCAGAATAAGAACTCTTAATTCAAGAACATAACGCTAATTTTTAGCTAGGTGTTAATGGTACAAGTAATTATTTAAAATTTTTAAATTTATCTGCTATATCATCCGAGATTGTACCTTACCGACAGTAGATCAACCCTCCAAACCATGAAGGCAGAAAATCTACACAATGTCGATCAAGTTAAGAACCTTCAATAATAGAAAATGCTTAACGTCTTAATAAAACTAGATGGAAAATAATATTTTTTAATTAAAATTATTTCTTGAAAAAAAGATCTTACTCCATTTTCACTCCATTGGGAATCGAACCACAAAACTTCTGATTTCCGCTCAGGTGCTTTTCCAATTAAGCTATTAGAGGGATCAGAATAAGAACTCTCAATTCAAGAACATAATGCTAATTTTTAGCTAGGTGTTAATGGTACAAGTATTTATTTAAAAAAATTTTAATTTATCTGCTATATCATCAGAGATTGTACCTTACCGACAGTAGATCAACCCTTCAAACCATGAAGGCAGAAAATCTACACAATATCGAGTGAAGATGGAGTAGGATCTTTTTGCAAGAAATAATTTTAATTTAAAAATATTATTTTCCATCTAGTCTTATTAAGACATTAAGCATTTTCTGTTATTGAAAATTCTTAACTTGATGGACATTGTGTAGATTTTCTTCCTTCATAGTTTGGAGGGTTGATCTACTGTCGGTAAAATACAATCTGATGATATAGCAGATAAATTTTTAAAATTTTAAAAAGAATTTTCTGCAAAATAGTTACATTTTCAACAAACAAATTTTTATACTAAATTGATAAATCATCACCAAAAAAAACTAAATTTGTACCAAAGTAGTTCCACTTTCAACTAGAAAGGGTGAAAAAATCGTTAAAATTCTTTTAAATCGCTTTAAATGATTTAAATAATTGAAAATTCCTTGGATCGTTTTAAATGATCCTTAAATATACCCTAAAATATTTCGAATCCTTTAAAATCTCATACTATATTATCGAAATCAATTGAAAATTCCTTGGAATCTTATAAATTTGTCTCAAACTCTTCAAATGATTCAAAATCTTTTGAAATACCTACAATTTTGTTTTAACATTTCTAAACTACTTTGGTATTTTTAAAAATGAGCCTACTAAATTTTTTAAAATTCTTTGAACTTCCTTTAAACTATAGAAATAAATTAAAAATTCCTTGATATCTTTTAAAACATCTTCAAATATCTAAAATCCTTAAAAATCTTTTGGAATCTCTTGACAATTTTTAAAGATTTTGAAAATTCCTTGAACTTTTAAAAATACCCTCAAATGTTTAAAATCCTGTAAAATCTTATATTAAATTTGAAGTTTATTCATAAAAAAATTATTAATCATGAATAAATTAAAACAGTTGAAAACTTGAATGTATGTTTTTTAATTGGACAATCTCTAAATTACATTATTTCAGACTGAAATTTAGAAAACAGAAAAATTTTAAAACGCTAAAAATTAAAATTTTATAGATTAGTGTTTTGAAAATGGGATCAATGAAAAGAACAAATAAATTGAAAGCATTCAGAATTTAAAAGTATGTTT
>NC_046662.1:145693969-145709679 GCF_010883055.1 Belonocnema kinseyi
ATAATTCTATACGAAAATAGTTTTAGAAATAGTTAAACTTTAACTCGAGTAATTTCTATTAAAACTTTAAATTAATATTTTAACTAATCTACAGACATTTTAATTTTTAAAGTTTTGAAATTTCTCTCTTTTATAAATTTCAGCCTGAAATAATTTAATTTAGAGATTGTCGAATTGGAAAACATACATTTTAATTTTGAACAATTTCAATTTATTTAAGATTATTAATTTTGTATGAATAAACTTTCAAGTTTACAATTCAAAATTTAAAGACGTGAACCATATCGAGTAAAAAAAAATTTAATTTCGAAAGCTTAACACAGCTTTCAATTTTTGTTGATCCCATTTTCAAAACTCTAATCTAAAAAGATTTCAATATATTCAAGGTTTTGAAATTTGTCTGTTTTCTAATTTCGATCTGAAGCTTTAAAAAATTTCAAGAGATTTCAAAAGATTTGAGATATTTGCGGATTTTTTAAAAGTGTCAAGGAATTATCAATTTCTTTATAATGTAAAGGAATTTTAAAGAATTAAAAAAATTTTAGAAGGGTTATTTTTTCAAATCCAAAGGAATGTAGAAATCTTAAAAAAAGTTCTAGGTGTTTCAAAAGATTTTGAAGGATTTGAAAATTTTAAAAAGATTCCAAGGAATTTTCAATTGATTACGATAATTTAATATAAGACGTTGAAAGTTTTGATATGTTTTGGGATAATTAAATAGATTCTAATGAATTTTCAATTGATTTCAAAAGATTTTAAAGGATCTTAAATATATGAGGATGTTTAAAAAGATGTCAAGGAATTTTCAATTTATTTTTATAATTTAAAGAAATTTTAAAGCATTTCAACAATTTTAACAGGGTATGTATGAGATTTTAAAGGATTTGAAATATTTTAGGTTATTTTTAAAATTGCACGAAAGAGGTTTTGAAGGATTTTACATATTTTAGGATGTTTTACAGCATTCCTGGTTGAAAGTGGAACTACTTTGTTAAAAAAAAAATTAGTTGATTCTTCAACTTAGTTCAAAAAATGTTGTTAAAAATTTAAGTATTTTGTAGAAAATTCTTTTTGTTTTTGGCATTAACTATTCTATGTTTCGTTGATAAGTGATCTTTTTTAGTTGAAATTTTTTTTATTGGATTGTATACTCGACTTTCTTGATGGAAAATCAATTTTTTTTCTCGAAAATTTAACTGCGGTTGAAGATTAATTTTTTTTTGTATAGAAAATTAGTCTTGGTGGAAAATGAATTTCTTGTGTGCAAAATTCATGTATGTGATTAAAACTGCCTTTTTTTAGTATGCAATTCAGCCTTTTCGATAAAAATTTAACCCCGTGTTAAATAATCAAAAATAAAATTCAACTCTAATCAAAAATGCCTTCGACATGTTGGGCAATAACCATCTTAAGTCTGTGACAAAAATGAATTGTTTAAACAATTAATTTTTTTATAATCAAGACGTGGTTGTTAAATTGTATCCTTTTTTCATTTTCATTTCAAACTTCGCACTTTCGTCATAGAGACGCACCAATTCCTCATTCATTGTGGTATCCCAATTGATGCTCTCCCACGGTATTTCTTTCGAGGTGGTTGGCTGCAAGTAGCTAACGCTAGCCAAAGCATCCTCAGCAGGCACAGTTGATGTTCCACCGTTTTAATTATTTAAATTTCGTATATTTAGAAATATTAATGAAGATTCTTTACATTTTATCTTCGATTCTTAATATCAGGCGTTAGAAAAATTAAAATTTAACGTTAGAAATGATTGTATGAAAAAGTTCCAATGGTTAAAAGATGGAAACTTCGAAACAAATGTTAAACTTAGAGAATTTAGGGTTAAAAAAAATATTTCATTGACCGTAAGACCGAATATATTGCTAAATTTAGCTGAAATACTGATTATATATATATATATAATAGTAATAATATCCATATTATATACACATCAAAAATATAACCTCAAAATCGACGCATGCATGAAATTAAGAATCAGGCGCAACATTAAAATCGCCGATTTCTTCAATTTATTTCAAATGAGGATCGAGATATAAATAGAAGACCACCGAAGTTTTCCGAAGCTTTCAGATCGCAAATCATCGCGCAGCAGAAAACCTGAAAACCCTGAAGTTCGAATCGTGCATTTTCGGCTTACACACAAACTTACAGTGCTAACCATGCACCTTCTGTTTTGCGTCTCCCAAACGGTAGGTATGGTGGGGGTAAATTTCTAGCTCGATCTGGCAGAACTGACTTGGACCTTGAGCTTGAACCACACTTCAGCTGTTGACCCACTGACCTACTTGTCTCCTACTACGGAATCGATCACATATTACTTGGAAATAAAACATAAGGGGCGGTAACCAAATAAACTATTATTAACGGTATGGGAATGTCGCATTAGCAAATTTTGACAGCGTGGACCCCACATTTCTACAGATATAGACGAGACAGCTGGTCGTGACTACTGATTGAATTGAGTCCTGCGTTGGGACTACGTTACCGTGTCAGAAGTTGAACGGACCTCTTTTTCTAACGTTTAGTGATAGAAAGAGAGGTTCGTTCCACGTGTAAATATACCATCAGTTGAAATTTTTTTGATAATGTTGGTAATGTAGGTGTCTGCCACTTGTCCAACACGCCTAATTTGTTATGAGTGAAATGAGGTTACTTTTCTTTCGCCATCATTATCGCAGTAAATAGCCACTCCGTAATCATAATGAAGTACTGAGGGAACATTGTTTTACTCATCGTTTATGTGTGGACTGTGTGGACCCCGCATAACCGCATTACAAGTGTACGATAAGCCACTTGATAGAGCTTTGTCTAGTGGCCGCCAAACTTCATGTTTTCGTGCCCATTGAGAATACCGAACTCTGCAAAGGCAAAGTTTCAGGCCGAGATTTTCATTAAAAAAAAAAAACAGTTCTAAGGTTCAAAAAATTGCAAGGAAAATCTGTCAAACAATAGTCTCACTTTTCTTGTCTTTACAAACAATTTTTAGTGAAATTCCTACCTAAATGAATTACATAAACGTAGTTTGTGGTCTTCTGGTACATTTTACAAAATTTTTGTCCAATATTTTATATATAAAAAAACTTCTTAGGTTAAAAAAAGATCTAGAAGATTTTGAACTAGAAAAGGTCAGTTTTCAATTTAAAGTAGAACGGTTAAATTTTCAGTTCAAAAAATTGATTTTCAACCAAACTGATAAATTTTCGAAAGGATGAATCTTCAACTGGAATATTTGAATTTTATACCTATCAAAAAGAAAAATTTTCCACCAATAAGATTAATAATATACCAAAAATGGCCAATTTTCCACAAGTTCCATGAAGTTTTAAAAGAATAGTTTCATTTTTAAATAAAAAATAACAATTATTAATCAAAAAGCTTATTTTGCAAAACAAGAAATGAATTTTTAATCAAAATAATGAATCTTCAATAAAAAGGACTCATTTTCTTCCAAAATAAGTGGATATTTAAACAAAATAAGTGGATTTTTAAATTAAAAAGACAAATTGACAACCAAATTGTTGAATTTTTAACTAGAAAAGATCAACAATCTATCTGAAATAGTTCATTTTTCTACTGGAATATTAAAATTTTTAGTTAAAAATTGATTTTGAATAAACTAGTTACATTTTTAAAAAGAGATTAATTATCAATAAAATAATTAATCTGCCGATAACAGATCAAAAGTAAATTCCCGGTTTTTAAATTGAATTCCCGGTCATTTCCTGGTCCATAAAATTCGCAGTCATTTCACAGTTTGCCGATCGTGTCACACTCACTTTTTTTTCAGGCTCGGAAAATTTCTGGGGAAATGTTGATTTACTTTAATTTTCCCAAGTTTTTTTTAGTAAGAAACAGTGGCAATCTATTCATTGCGGTAATAAAATTACTTAAGTTGTTTAATAATTGTGTCCTATTGTTTTGAACTAATTTAAGGTTACTTTGCGGAAATAGTCATTCAAAATTTGTTTTTCTTTTCATGGTAGTTATTTTGTTTATAATTTAGTTTTAATTTGAAAATAGGAAACGTCAAAAATAGTAGGATATCTCAGCTTCATTAATATATAAGCAAATTTAGTTGTCAAATTGTAATTACGAAGTAAGAATTAGTTATCATATGTGCATCAGACGGGACCATGATTTACCTTTTAGAAAAGAAAGAGAAAAACTTTATTGTCGATAAGCCACTTGGGTAATTATTTGTTCCGCGATGAATAAATTGACACCGTTTCTGAATAAAGAAACTAGGCAAAATTTAATTAAATCAACATTTTCTTAAGAAAATGACCTTGAGTGAACTTTCAATGTAATTGTAAAATTATGAAAAAATTTGAGCGCAATATTGAATTGAAAATAACACAATTCATACGCGCCAGAATTAAATAATCTAAATATAGCGTCAATTTAATTGAAAAAGAGCGTTTTTGCCCTCAGATGGCCTTGAGCGACATCTGAAATTTTTTTTTAATTCTGAAATAAATCACAGATCATTTTCTCAGCAAAAGGAGCAACTTATAGGGGTGCTAAGTTTAACTTTTAAAAAAGGTATTCGATTTTAAACGAACAGGAATTCTCCAAATTAAAATCATTGGAACATGTATCCACTTTTGTGGATTAAAGAACAGCTTTTTCAGACTCGACACTAAGAAACTTGTAAGAGAACTGCCTTGAGAATTTTGAAAATTCCTGCTCGAAAGACCCAAGCTCTGAGAGAGTTAGGAAGAGTGCTGATTTGAATTCAGTTGATTGGTTCACATCTAACTAGTCTGTTTAATTTTAGTATAATTCAATTGAGTTTAAAGATGAACGAACAGAATTCTGAATGTGTACAGTTACCGAAAATATACTTGTAAGATTTTTTAAATTGAATTATTTTGTTTTTGGTGAATTATCATGATAATTTTTCATTATATTTTCATTATATGTGTACAAGTCTGCAATTTTAACATACAGGGATGTGCAAAAGCGATCGCACACATTTTCTTGATAAGTTCTCATTCTCTTGATAGTTAATAAGTTCTCTTAATTTTAATTATGCCAGACCTAAGACATTTTTCTTGAAAGGGTTGATTGCTGTCGAAATTCTAAATAAGGTGAGCCCAGGGTGAAGCCAATTTGTCTATTTCTCAAGTAGATATTGCAAAATAGTGTAAATTTCAATATTTTCTTGAATAATCTTTTAAAATTGCAAGTACTTGAAGCTGTAACCAAAAAGTAGGAAAAACTTGAAATTTACACTATTTTTGCAATATCTACTTAAAAAATAGACAAATTGGTTTCACCTTGAGATCATTTTATACAGATTTTCGAGAACAATCAACCGTTGAAAGAGTAAATTTTTAGTTCTGACATAATTAAAATTAAGAAAACTTAATCAGACATCAAAAAAGAAGTGTGCGAAGACTTTTTCTCGTGCCTGTAAATGTTCATAGTTACATGTACACCTATAATGTAAAATTGATATTAAACCAGTTTTCTATTACTATATATTAAAAAGATTAGGCTTTCACATACCGAACTAAGCATTTCATTCCGATCATCTAATGTTTTATTTCATAGCATTTATGTCACTTTTTTTAATTTCCAGGAGAGACAAATTTGAATTACGAATAAATACAAATTTTTTAAATTTTCTAAAACAATGATTTTTTTTATTAGAGAGAGATTCTTCTAGCCTGATATCGCGGAGTAACATCACGATTTTTACCGAGGTTTTGTAGTTTAACGGTTTTTTTAATAAGAAACTTAGAATATTTTAGATAGGTCAGAGTAGTAAACACTAGATGGGGCAACGTCACCCCGAATTTGCATTGCTTGCGTACGTAGCCGCCACTTCTGTCCGAAATTATGTTTTTTTAGTGTGATAGACTAAATTTGATTTCCTTAAAAACAGGCTGATGCAGTAAAATTGGTGAAAAGGTGAATTTTATGCTTAGGTAATGTAGCCTATATTTTAATGAACCGAAGCTTTCAAGCACTCTCCATTTACGAGTGTTATATTGGGTTTAAACTATCATATTTAACGCAATCTTTTAAGTAATTTGTGACCAATTACTGTTCTCAAGATTAAAACTGAAGATAAACTTAGCGATTTTTGATAAAATATGAAAAATCGCATTTTACTTAGTTAAACAAAATAAATGTAAGGAAAGAAAATCTCGTTTTTTATATAAAAATGAAATCTGTTCGCTATTTTATAGATACTAACAGTGATGTAATCGCTATTTTTTCAAACTTTAGGTTCCAACTGAGTTTTGCGATAAACTTCCGAACTTTTCAACGTACCAACCAAGAATTTTTACGACTACAGCTTTGCAGCAAGAAAAAGTAGAATTAACTTGGGATGAAACTTGTACTGAAAGAAAGGAAATAACTCGAAAATTAAATTCTGGAAGACTTGACGAACTAAATGAAAGTCATTTAAAAACATTGCTAGCTTGTGAAACAAGTGAAGATGAATGTGGTAAGTTTCTTTTTTATCTCATTGCTTCTCAATTTGTTCCTTTTTCATTCTACGAGGTGGGTCATCAATTTCATATCTTGTGCTAAAAAATAATCCATCAATACCAAAATTTAATAAGGAAGCAGGGCTGACAGAGACTAATGCAGCCTGAAACGTATTTCAAAGTAAAGTGGAAAAAGTTAAACTTACGGGGTTTATTGAGTAAACTCATAAAAAAATATATAGGCGATTTTCAAATAGATTTGTATTTTGTTTACCGGAATACGAGTGAATTAAAGTGCTAAATAATGCAACGTAAGGTTTCCTCTATGAGCAACTAACACCAACAGATGTTTTAAGTGTGTCGTGAGAAGACGGAACGAGCCAAAGATGACAACTTTCTGCATCCAGCTTGCAAGTTCCTTGGCATGTTTTTGGCAGGCGGATACGAATTTTAGCTTACGAGCGAATGATAGTTTAGCACCTCCGAAAGCACCGATCACAGGGGAAATTACTTAAACCGAATATTTTGTGTACAGTCGCTACAGCTCCTTTTTAAAGTCTTAATACAATGGAGACTGCTGTCCGAAAATCGTAGTTACAGAAAATTTGGAACTTCTATTTTTTGACAATTGATTCTATCTTTTACGGAGCTTTCGGCAGGGCGGGTTTGCAGCCAGCAGCCTAAGAGCGTCAGAGATGGTAGTAAAGCACTCTTAGAACCGCATTGTGTGTGTAGAGATACGTCGATTCTTGCATTCTCGGGCGAACAAACTCTTTGCAACGAGGAGAATACTGAAGAGAAAGAGAAGGTTCAGTGAGAATCAACAGTTTCTCATTAACCCATCGCGCCTTTTCAGCTATTGCCCTGTGGAATTTAATGAAGATATGGATAATATCATCCGCTTCAAGGTGTTTGCGAGAACTTCATAACATCACAATATTAACATAGCGGCACGAAGAACTTTTCTGCTACAGGGACAGGTGTTATCAATAACTTCTGGCGGAAGAAGTTTACTTCTACACATCAGCATCTGGTCCGCATATTGACCGCATATTTAAATTCGGAATTACTCATTCTACAATGGTTGGTGTTAGGAGGCACTATACTCCTTCCGAAAAATGCGACTTATCCATTTCAGAGAATTGCAGGCCAATACATTGTTTGAAAGCGCTATATAAGATCTTTAGAGCTGTCCTAAACGACTGGATTCTTTGCAGAATAAAGCCTTGCCGCGGTTAACAGGTAGCCGGTATCATTTTCGTAGATGGCAGTTATACTGCGGGGTTCTTTAATCCTTTTTTAAAATTATTTACTGTGATAAAATTTTTTAACATGGGAAAGCTCTTCAACTTATACGTAGAGATCCCTATTCAATCGGATAGCGGTCTATCGTCATATAATAAAAAATCCATTTTGTTCCATTAATATTACAAGCATTTTGCCTTTCTTATGAGTTTCACTATCTATATCTGGTGGCTAGTAAGTGTTTGCAACAATAATAGGGGAAGTGGTCTTACTTTTTGTGAATAACCAAAGGCAGCTTTCTAGTAAAGTACTAGAGGCAATACCTGGCAATTTTTTGCTAGTGTTAGGATACCGCCACTCGCGCATCGCATTATTTTTTCTTTTATTGCGTTTACATAGTGCACATTATATGATTATAGGAATTTAGGTAGCTTACATTTTTCGTTTACATTTGCGAACCATGTTTCCAAGAGAGAAATGTTAGTGTAATCGAGTAGTCTAGCCTGTTGTTTCCTGTCTAATTTGTACAAATTTTTAATGCGACTTAAGTTCCAAAAACATATCTTGAAAGCCGACTCACGATAATGCCGGTCTTTTACATCTTTTCTGTGCTTATACCTTAATGCGCCCGTTTTTCCAGAGATTGCCGAATTTTCTAACTCGCTGATTCCGCCTGGTAGTCAGTTTCTATTCATTGGATCTGTAGCGTATCTCTTGGGAACCTGTGCATCCATTGTCCTGTTGTCCGGGGATGTTTTCCTCTTGTTGCTAGTCTTTGTCATCTCCTTGACCTTAGGTAGAGTTGTAGAGGATATCATTGACTACGATTCCATATTTTTTTACCTAGGCTTTGGATCTTAAGTTTCGTATCTCAAACCATAATATATTTAAGAGTTTTTCGCTCCTCTCATGCTTCCTTGCCTAAGTCAATATGAGTGAAAAGAACGTATTGTTATAAAATTTTTAAGTTTCATAATTCTAAAAACGTTTAAATTTATATGATTTTTAATTGGAAGCTTTAAAAGTAAAGTAGTGATTTGAAATTTAATTATAAAGTATTTCCATGCAAGCGGGACGCCATGTTACTTCAAGCAGAGAGAAATTGTCCATAGTGTCCAAACTCGGTCGAAAGATTTAATTCTCACGAGACTGGTGCCAGTTCCGACGTATGTGGTATGAAGAGAGAATATCGGCTGTTGTTTTTTCTTCTGTTTATAAAATAGCTTAGTCGCGTTTTAAGAAGGACTAGCTAAATTAAATCTCACAGTGTTAATACAATTGCAAAAGAGGAAATTGCAAATTGTGTCAAAAGCAGTTAAAAATGTTTGCAACATTTTAACTGTGTTCAGTGTTTATTGACATTTTATACATAATTTTGATTTTAATTTTCGGTATATGTCGCTGTCTTCTTATTGGCAGTATGTTTACCAATTCCAAACTAAGGTTCTAACTTTTATTTCAAAATTTATCATTTTTTTCTCAAATCCGTGCTGCATTTTTATAATTTTTTTGCTTAGATGATACTTTTTTTCACAGGATTTTCATTTTCAGAGGGCCCACTTTCAATTGGAATATCGTCCAAAATTCTTGAAAATTTCTTCAAGAATGCTTAGTATTCTTAAAAATGTTGATGCATTAACTTTTTTTATTCTTTTTTAAATTGAAATTTAAAAATACCTATTTTGAGAATATTGGAGTTATAGTTCTTTTAAATGAGCAATAATGACTTTTTTTTTAATGCAGGTAATTTTTATTTAAAGAATGTTTGTTTGGTTTAATGCATGTCAAGCATGATGCTGTGCATAAATTATGGAAACTTTTATTCTGAAATTTTCAATCACGTACCACCATTTTTTAGGGTCCAAAAGTGGTTATACAAAATTACGTAAGACGATTTGGTGTAAGGGAGTAGTTAGTAAAATCTTACTGTCTGTCATGAATGAAAATAGAATGAACATAGAATTAAACAGATTCATTTTTAACAAAAAAACTTGCACTTTTTAACAAAAAAGATTATTTTTCTACCAAAATAGAGGAGTTTTGCACAAATGACATAAATTTTAAATTTAAATACATACAGTTTTAACCATATGAATAGTTTAATTTCCAACTACAAACATTATTCTTCTACAAAAAAAGACAAATTTTCAACAAGTTAGTGGAACTTTCTATTTCAAAAAATCAGTTCTCAACGAAAAATGTAATGGTTACTACTTCAACTAAAAAATATTTTTATTTTAAATAAAAAATAGTTCAATTTTCCACCAAAAAGATTAATTTTCTACCAAAAAGTCGAATTATTAACAAAATACATAAATTTTCAACTAAATAGTTGAAACTTCATCTAAAAAAGATACATCTTCTACCAAAAATGGATCAGTTAAGTTTCAAGTTAAAAAATTACTTATCCAAAAAGCTTAATTTTCAAAGAAAAATGTACTTAATAGTTGATATTTTAACCAAAAACATTTAAATTTATGACTTTCTGTTTTAATAATATTTTTCATTACTTTGTAAAAATAGTAGGTACAGTATTTTACTATTTTATTTTTAAATGAGGAATATTAAGTTATAAATTTACAAAAAATTTCATAATAAAGATAATTATACAGAACAATAACACTAATACAATTTATCATTAAATTTCGAAATGCGTAGCAGATGGCAGCACTTTAGATTTGAATCACGAATCCTGAACATCCTGATTTCTAAATTTTCATTCATATTATACGACACTAGGGGTTTGGGATGTGACAGATCACTTTTCTGTGATCAGTCAGTAACACGCGCATTTTTTAAAGGGGGACTTTGAAAAGGGGTTCGAGTTGCGACCAATCACTCTTCTGTGACCAGATACTAACAAGTATTTTTCAGGGAAATCT
Source organism: Belonocnema kinseyi (assembly GCF_010883055.1). Lineage (NCBI taxonomy): Eukaryota > Metazoa > Arthropoda > Insecta > Hymenoptera > Cynipidae > Belonocnema > Belonocnema kinseyi. Next base: position 145,704,559 of record NC_046662.1, read on the forward strand.
GAAAAAGGCTTAGAGATATTGCCGGACTACAAAGTTGAAATGCGGCAAAAAATGCCGTATCTGTATATACTAAGTTAAAGGTCTACCAAAAAATATAAATGATCAAGACAGTTCGTACATTTTCAACAAGTATTTAAACTTTGAAAGAAGAGGATGGACGTACCCCAAAATAAGCGAATTTTTTGATCACGTAATTGAATCTGCAACTAAAAAAATTAATTTTCGACCTACACTTGTACAGCTAAATTTTAAACCAACCAATTTCTAACGGAATAGTTAAGTTTTCGACAAAAAAAATTATAAAAGAATTTATCTTACCATGGACACTCGATTAATTATTAGAAAACTAAAAATCCTTGTAGCGTGGAACAATGGATTTTTATTTTTGCATCGCAGGAAGTTGCTTCAAGAAACAACTCAAGACTTAAACCCACCGCTTGACCATTGAGAGTAAAGTGTCGACGGGCTAAACTTCAGAAATTTTGATTCTAATTTGACTTCTGTAATTTTGAACTCAAAGGACCCCGTACTAAATATATTGAAAATGGCTCTCCGTGAAATTGGCTCTAATTTTGCCATTTGGCACATCTTTTCATGCTGAACAAAATATGTTAATGCTAAAGCTTAATCTTATGCGCCATTTTGACGCTACAGAGCATCGAAGGTTGATAGTAAACCGTTCAAGTATACACACCAAGTATAAGGAATATATACATAATGCATGTGACTACTTATATGTACATGAGTTTGAAAAGTGAGTGGGGGGTTTGCAAGCCTGAGTGACTGAGTAATTGAATGATTGAGTGACTGAGTGATTGAATGGCTGAGTAATACAAGGGAAGAGAGAGCAAATGAATAAGCGTATCATGTAAATAGTGAACATAATGAAGTGAGTGAGGCTGAGTGATTGAGTGCGTGATTGAGTGAGTGAGTGAGTCAGTGAGTGATTAGGTGAGTGAGTCAGTTAGTGATTAGGTGAGTGCAAAACAGTGAGTACATTTTTACGTCTTTTTGGAAAGAGATACAAAGAATGCAAACTCACCGTTTTATTAGTCTCTTAATGGTGCTGCTCATTTTCTTTATTAATAATGTTCAGTAACCTGCTGTCCGGATACTTAACGTTTGGTTGATGTCGAGCGTACCCAAAGTATCATAGGATGCAGGCGACATGTGCACAGGTACCCAAGGTCCTGGCTCCTGATTGACAGGTACAGTAGTAATCACTTATTACATTGTACTTTTCTATTTCTTCTTCATCGTGCACACTGTATGAAATGATGACTTGATGCGTCGTTCCACGGCAAAATCGAGAATACTGTTTCAATCCTATCAGCCCAGGGACGTTTATATTCATATCAACTTCAATTTCTTCTCCACCAGCTCTATCTAGTTTATCTTCAATATATGAAGGAGCTAGATTTACCTGATAAATACCAATCGTAAGATCTCGTAAATATTGTAAATCAAGAATAGGAAAATTAGGAGCCACATTTTGTTGAAGTCGAACCCACTGAGCGTGTCGCATGCTTAGATTTTTAACCTCTACAAGCACTTGTAATACGTTTGGAATTTGTCTTTTCCGAATAATTTTTTTTGCGTGTTCAACTGTTACGCCTTCTATAAAAAATGGTGGGTGAAATCGATTAATGATTGTGGCAGCGATGGAATAAAATTCGTGAAGGTGTTGTAGATGAGGCATAATAATTGTTCCTTTAAAGAATTTGAAGATGGAGCAAAAATGTCCATTCCTAGCCTCAACGATCCATCGATTCTTCGTGTCCATTCTGAATAAATTCCGGCATCCAGCAAGTGATTCCAACGCGCTCTAGGCATGGCGCGACATCCCTATATCCTCTGTCAATCAAGAAAATCTCGTTCCAAAATCCCTACATCATTGTTGTGAAAATCCGCAAAGTATGGTCCCAATGAAGCAATATAAAGCCATCTGGAGCAACAATCATAGTACGTTTTATTAAATCTCGATGTTTGTGCTAGGGGAACGACTGACCTAAAATACGGAAATTGCTACTTTTCTGATTGTATGTTTAGGTACAATCCACTGCAGCAATAGCTTTTGCCTTAGTATTGCTTGGAATCCGACATTCTGAGGAACAAACCTATGGTTGAAAGATTGTCTCACTTTTGATGACCTCCCTCCCTCTTGAGGTATAGGATCACAGTATGTAGAAAGAAATGAGAATGGTTCTTTGCGAATTGGCCAAATTCATTTGAATTCTTCGTCAGTGAAAGAACTATTATCTTCAAATTGATTTCGATTATTCGCCGCATGCCTTAGTTGTTTCATAAATATTTGTAACTCTTGTCCTTTTATTAAATATGGTCGATTAACTGATCTGAGACCTTCCAGAATTAATCTCGGGTAGCGTCCCTTGTCTAGCATTGCCTACTAAGCAAAATGCACTTGCTGTTTGCGTTAACACATCTAACGCATTGTACTTGGATCACCTTCTACAACACGTATTTCATCTGATGTTGATCTGTTAGAATTAATGCATAATCTGGATTCATTATTCAAGTCAAGAGGTGGGTGATTGAAAGCATCCCTTCGCCATCGTTTGTTATTTATACAAAATACAAAAAAAAGATAAGTACTTACTTACAAAGGTAGCGATCGGTTATACATAAAACATTAGGTTACTGAATGAATACTAAATTTCATCGGTAAAACAACTACATTTTTTTAAAGCTGTTAACTTGAAGAGGTTAATATAGTTTTATGCATATCTGTATACCACTCATCTGTTTGAAAAACGCAATGGCGTATTCATGCATCATACAGTAGTGTTGACGTATGCCTTATTTGATAAAGTAGGCTGTGATTTCAAGTCTAGATTTAAAAATATACAAACAGCCAAACTCATTGGCAAGGCACACATGAAGACTACTGTATATCTCGCTTTATAGACTAAAGTTTTACATGAAATAGGTCGTCTTCTTTATTTAACAGTTGGAGATAAACAGCTCTGTATATTATGCATTGAATAAGTAATAAACGAGGGCGAATCGAGGGCAGATAAAATGATATGAACCTAACGTAGAACGACTTATAAAACTGCCTTCAATCATCGTTCACTGAAAAAACAGGTAGTACTGAGGTCATCGGTCAAAGATGACCTTGAACTTCAGCTGAAGGTTCTTAGGCTCAACCCAGGTATGGGTCGGGTCCTATCTGTACTACTTCAGCTCAGGTGTTTACGAAAAAGGTCCAAGAATTACCTCGACGTTTTTCGTAAGCACATGAGCCGAAGCCGTACAGATTGTACCTGGCCGATATCTGGGTCAAGCCTAAAAACCTTCAGCTGAAGTTCAAAGTCATCCTTGACCCATGGCCTGAGTACATGTTTGGACGTAAAATTTCCCGCTCTTTCGATTTCCGTTGTCTAAAATAGGGGTTCCTATTGAAAAAAAAGTTGTCCTTGAAATAACCTTGAAGGTCAATCTCAAGTTCATCCTTGACACATGACCTGAGTGCATGTTCGGATGTAAAACTTCCTGCTCCTTCGATTACATTTGTCAAAAATAGGGGTTCCCATTAGAAAAAGTTGACTTTAAAATAACCTTGAAGGTCATGCTCAAGGTGAAATTCATGTTCACCACTGGATTTCTCGTTAAACGTTACTCCAAGAATGACCTTGATCTTTTTGAAAAACTATTTTGTCTGGAAAACTATTTACGTGTTTTGTTACTTTTTGGACACCCTGTATAGATAGCGGCTAAGGGTGCGGAGTGAAGTTCACGGTCACGGTCTATCAATTAAATGACGAGAAAGCCATGCGAACTAGCCTTCAATAAGTAGATTGATCGTTCTCATAGGGTCTGTGGTAACAAATATTTTAAAAAATTTCATTTTTGTTTATTTTTAAATAATTTTATCTCAAATATTTTTTAACTTTAATATTTTATTTGCATTTATTACTGAATACTGAATTTAAAAAAAATGGCTATAATTTTGGTACCAATAGGAAAATTTGTTTAAATTCGAAAAATTAAAAAATTTTGACCTCATTGCAATGTTTTATTTCAAAATGTTATTAGAGTGTTTAATTTGTACAGCAAGAACGAAGATTACTGGAGCCAAAGAAATGTAATTATGTAGTACTGAATACGCCCAATCAAATAATTTTCGGATCGAAGAAAATGTGTTTGGATTCAAGAAATAATGTTTACCGAATGAAACAATCATTATTCTTATAAAATTAATTTCTTTCGATCAAAATTTTTTTCGATTTGACGTATTCAGTACTACATTTCTTTGATGCAAGGAATTTCAAAAATTCGGTTTCTTCGGCCAATCCCATTATTCTGCTATTCTACATACCTAAATCTCCCTTTATGGAATTTTATTGGGTATATGTTTTCTGGAATTTCCTCTCTGATTAAATCATATATTTTCGTAATGTAGAACTTCGAAAAAGATATGTAACTAGTGTTCGGAAATATCTAGCGAAACATGTATTAATCTATTTTTTAATTATTTTTTATTATTTTTTGATCATTTTAACTTTTAATCTTAGGTTAGTCATGGCCGTCGGCACTTAAACTAAAGCCGGGATGTATAGAGCAAGTCATCACCGTGTGGAAAGAAAGGATGGAAAAAAGGCTATAGAAGGTGAAGGGCAGGTCGGGAATAGGAGCAGTTGACAGGGGGGAGGGCGAGAAGCAAGGTTTTTGTGAGAAGATGGAGATTATAATAGAAGAGAAAGTAGGAGAGCTTAGAAATTAAAAGAAGGAGACAGCGGATAGGGAAAGGATAATAGCAATAGAGTTAAGAATGGAGAGAAGAGAGAGGGCAGAAAAGAGAATGAAGTGGCAGTGGTGGACTTGGAGAGCTGGGAAGAAAAATTATGGGTAATGCGTAACAAAAAGAGGATAAAGAACAAGAAGGTTTTCATCGATCAAGATTTGACGAGGAAGGAAAGGACTTTGCAGAGAATGTTAAATGACAGGTCTAGGAAGGAGAGGAGCGAAGGGAGAGCGGCGAAGGTAGGGTATCGAAAAATAAAAATAGATGAGAAAATGTGTGTATGGGACCAGAAGAAGGAGGTGTTGAAGGAAGTGCAGGGGAACTTGTTTCGTGGGAAGTAGGGGGGGGGGGGGGGG
>NC_046662.1:145709735-145715075 GCF_010883055.1 Belonocnema kinseyi
GAGTAAAGCAGGGTGGAGGAGTGTTAAGGGTGCTATAATGGAACGTAGCAAGGATGAAGAAAAAAGGTGATGATTTCTAGAGGTACATTCAGGAATTTGATGTGGTTGGACTTATACAAAAGTGGGTAGAGAGAGGGAGAAATGAGATAGAGTAGAGCGAAAGTTGCCCAGGTGGTATAGGTGGAGGCTACAGGAGGCGGTCGAAGTAAAGAGGAAATGAAGGGCTAGTGGCTAATGGAGGGAGTGCAAATGAGGGCTGTAAAGATAGGAGGGGTAATGTATAAGTCTGTGACTGTGTACAATAAGGATGAGATGGAAAGGATTTAAGAAAGGGTGGAAAACTTACTAGGAGAGAGAGACGATGGTATGGTGGTAAAGGGGGGGGGGGTAATGCCAGAATTGGGGGGAAGGGGACATGTACCGGGATGGGGAGAGCTTCGAAAGAAAATCGAAGGATAAAATAATAAATAAAGAGGGGGAGATTCTAAGAGACTGGATGGAGGATTCGTGGATACAGGGTGAGGCTGGCGAAAGGCAGGGTTGGGAAGAAGGAGGAGTACGTAGAAATGAGGAAAAAGTTAAGGGCGATGTGTAAGAAGAAAGAGCGTGAAAAGGAAAAAGATCTGGAAGAGAAGTTGATAAGTGTTAAGACAAAAGGGGACGTGTGGAAGCTAATTAATAAGTTTAGGGAACGTAGGTTGGGGATAAGTGAGCAGATAGGGAGCGACGAATGGAGGAAATTTGGTAAGGACTCATTTCAGGGGTCAGATACACGGAAGAGTGATGAGGTGATTAGAAGAACGATGAAGGTAGATGGAGAGGAGCTGAATGACGAGGAGATGGAGCAGCAGATAAGGAAGTTGAAAAAATCTAAGGCAGCAGGGCTGAACGGGGTAGAGAACGAAGCGTGGCTGTTTAGCACACAAGAGGTAAGGCAGAGGCTGAGGAGAAAGGAATATTTCTGGAGACTCCGGCGGGCTTTAGGGTGAGAAGGAGTACTATTGACAATATCTACGTCTTGCAGCACGTGGTATATAGAGAACTAACCAAAAAGGGTGCCAAAGTGTACGCCTTTTTGTGCATCTAAAGGGAGCGTTTTCTTCGGTGGATAGAGGGAGGTTGTGGGAGGCAATGGAAGAGAGAGGAGGGAAGAAGGGCCTGATCGATAGGGTAAGGGAGGTATATGAGAAGACGAAAGATAGGGTAAGAGGAGGGGAGAGAATCTCTGAGGGATTCTGGATGGCTAGGGGGTTGAGGCATGGGTGTCCGCTTAGCCCAACGATTTTTGCAATTTTGATGGTGGATATGGAAACTAAGCTAGCGGCTGGAGTGGTAGGAAGAGTGAGGGAAGGAGGAATCAGGATATGGTCACTCGCATATGCAGATGACATATTTCTGCTAGCAAAGAGCAAGAGGCTTTAAAGGAGATGATGAAAAGGTTGACAAGATACTTGGTCAAAAATAGGTTAGAGTTAAATGCGGAAAAGTCGAAGGTTATGGTGTTCAGGAAAGAAGGTGGGAAAGATAAGGGAGGGGAGTGGGTGTGGAAGGGAAACGCGGTGGAGGAGGTGAAAGAGTTTGTGTACCTAGACTTCCTGTTTCGAAGGAACGGGTGATTGGATGGCCATATAAAAGAGAGGGTGAGAAGGGAAAATCTGGTGTTGAGACAGGTGTGGGGGACTGGGGAAGATGTTGTTTGCAGATGATTTTGTAAGGAGAATGAAATTATTTGATTCGCTAGTGATGAGTGTCTTATTTTACGGATTGGAGGTGTGGGGGTCGAAGGTAAGCGAGAAGGTAAATAGGATACAGGAGAGGTATGTAAAGTGGAGACTGGGGTTGTTAAGGGATACGCCAAACTGTATTGTCAGGAGGGAGACAGGAAGAACGAGTTTAGGGATTATAACAGGGTGTCGAGCGTGTAAATACGAGAAGAAATTTTTGGAAAAGGGGGGAAGTAAGCTGGTTAGGGAGTGTTGATGGGAGAAGGAGAACAGACGTAGTGGTACAAAGATAGAGGTGGAAAGGAAAGTTATTTCAGAACGAATGGATTGCAGATAGATGAAGTGAGAAGGATGCACGAGGAAGGAAGGGATATGAGTGGATTCAAAATAATAACATGGAGAACGAGAAGGCAGAAGGAGAGGAGAGAATAAGAGACTCAAGGTTTAACGGGAACTTTGTGTGGATTATGCTAAGGGAGAGAGCGCAATATTTGTGTGAGAAAGGAGAGCACGGAAGTCAGGAACTTATAGCAAGAATGATATGCCGTTGCATGAAGAATTATAATAGGTATGGCTTTCTAGAGAGAAGACAATATATGAATTGTGCGGGAAAGGTGATGCCAAAGTTGAACACTGGTTGGAGGAGTTTGAAGAGGTGGAAAGAAGTGGGCTAAGCGTGGAGGTATTGTTGCATGAAAGGGGGGACAAAAGAGCAGCAGCATGCGTGAAGGGGGTGTTGTGTAAGATGAAGAAAAAGAGAAGGAAGGAGGAAGAGGAATGGAGAAGGAAAGATTATATATAGGAAAGGAAGCACATGTAAGAAAACTGTGAATATGGTAAACAGTAGCTAAGTGTTAGGTGCCAGTCGCGGAAGCAGAGGCTGGCAATGCGAGGAATAGCGAAAAAAGAGCGACATACCTGCGAGGCGAGGCGCAGCGAGGGAGTTTAGGCTATAGAAACAAGTGGATTCGTTATAAGGTGTGGATGGATAGTAATTTTTAAAAGATACTTGTAAGAAAATTCTGTAAAGAAATGGAAGTGTAAACAAGTAAATTTTTTAAGGCCAGCAGGCCAAAAAATAAATGTTAAAATATCTATGTGCAATTAGGTATTTTTATTTAAACCACCAGCTAACTTCACTTCGTTGAATGTTGAGGCAAAAAATGGATCAAAGGTATGGTTAATTTTTGCTCTATTTTGCTAATATCTCCGTAAAAAGTAATTTTTTTTTAAGTGTATTTAAGAAATAGCTTTAACTTCAGGGACTATTTAATGAAATAATAAAATAATAATACTTATTATTCATTACGAAGATATTACAAAAATAAAGTTTTGTCCCATGCATTTGGCTCATTGTTTTCTCCTCAGCATTCAACGAAGTGAAGTTAGCCAGTGGTTGAAGTGAAAAATACCCAAAGGCTCTTTTAAACCTTCCTTTAATACGGCGCTTAGAATTTAGTATCGATTTTATCAGTGTTAGATTCCCCCGGCGTTTTTCCTTGAATAATAAATATTTTGTCTTCAAAATATGGGGGATGATAGCGAACATGCTAACAGAAGTCCCCGCACGTTTTTTGTAGGTTAATTTAAAAAAATTAATTTTGCTCAATTTTATGGATTTGATGTGTATATATTTCAAGGTTATATGTGTTACAGTTCTCCCGAGCGTTACTTCCAAACTGCACAATATTTTTGGCCGAAAACTTTGGACTTACAAATAAACATAGTAACTAATGTCCCGGAACTAAACTTGTTTGTAGGCAACCAAAAAAGTTTATTTCATAAATAATTTCCAAATTATCGAAATGGCAGCTAATAAAAAACGATCCTAACCTCAAAATAATTTAGCATAATGAAATTTATTGTTATTATCCCTCAAAAAAGATTTCGGGGACGTCGGTTATGATATTTTATAGCATCTTCGAATTCTGTTTTTAAAAGTCTTCATTTTTGTGGAAAAAAGCCGGGGGAACTGTATCTGATTGACCACACGATGAAGTATCAAATGCCCTGAAGATAATTGATAATAGCTTGTTAAACAAAAGTGCTCAAGTACCTTACAGAAGTAGCACCGATGACAAATAATTCCTTAATATTACCAATTACTGTTGTTACTTGTTAATAAACTAACATTTTTTTATATTTCCCCAGGTACATATATATTAATTTGCGAGCTGTCTACCCGTTACGGAAAGTAATTTTCAAACTACTGAGTTCTAAAATATTAAACTAGTTTGTCTCTTTTAGCTCAATATGTCATATCTGCAAATCACAATTATTTAGTTTAAAATAAAAATAATTAATAATCACATACTTTAAAACATTAAATCATTCTTATTTTTAATAACAGAAGTTAGTTTCTTGATTTATATAATAAATAAGACAAGTATGAATTTAAAAAAGTTATTCATAGACATTATTATATATTTCTAGTGGATTTTATACAGTGAATTCCCGATTTGGACCACTGTGGGACGGTTTGCTCACTGCGAGTGTGAAGGCCCGGCACAAACCCGAAGGCGCTGCAAAGCGGGCGATTTGCTGACTGCAAGTGCTGTACTTTCACACAAGCAGTGAGCACCCGCCCGTGAGGCCTTGTGTACCGAACAATGTTTTTATTTGCAAATTGCACTGCAAAACCAGGTACTGCGTACCGTTTAGACATCAAACTTATCTTCACTAACTTGACACGAGGTAAACATAGTAACCGTTTACCACGCTGGGTAGCACTGTATTTAAAACTGATGCAGAAAACGATTGGGATTTAAAATTAATTCACTTTGTATGTATTTAATGTGTAGCTTATTGTTAGTCTGGAAAAACTGTTTTTTTTTTCAGAAACACAAATTCATAATAACAATTTAAAAAAATAAGAATCAGACTTTTTAAATTTGGTTTAAAGATAGTCTTAGAATATTCAGGATTGAGAAAAACTAAACCTGCCGTTAAGGTATGTTCAATTGGATTCAAAAATTTCGGTGGTCTTTAAATAGTGTATATGCATACTAGAAACGAAAAAAAAAATCAGCAGTGCCAGCACCTTTGATTTGAGCTCAATTGAGGTTAACTGTGAGAGGTTGTTCTGATATCTAACGAGGAGAAACAGAAAATTCTAAAATAGACGCTATCGGTACTATATCGAGGCGTCCTAACGATAGGATGCCAACGCGCGCGATCGACTAGATGACACTTAACTAAAAATAGAAACAATAAAAAGCTAACCAAGAATTAAGCACTAGAAAGTTTTAGATCGCGGAATTGAACAAGATGAAGCTAAAAGTTGGCCAAAACTAGAAGATGCTCGCTCTCTCCATGAAAACATTAAAGTGCTATCTCGGGCGAGCAAAGCATGAAGGTGCCACTTCTCGCTTATTAATAACAAATAAACTATGTGATTTTTATAAAGAAATTTTAAAACGAAAGTGTGATTTATCTTTTTTAAACGTAACAAGGACCTTTTTTCCTATGGAATTATTCGAAAATACGAGGGTAGTTCAATAAGTCCATAGAATGAAGTATAAAAAAAAATTTTTTTGGGTAAATTTTTTTTTATTTTTCAACATAATCTCCTTGGAGCTCTATACACTTGGTCAATCGCTTTTCAAGTTTTTTTAAT
>NC_046662.1:145715175-145722258 GCF_010883055.1 Belonocnema kinseyi
CATATATCTAGTCGGGAGTGGTGCTGACTGAAAACAGATGACTTGGAGCGATTCGCGCGCCATATGTTGGCCATTCTAAGGACTTATTGAACAACCCTCGTAAACTAACAGTGATTCTCAAATTTGATATGGGACAGTAAATAACAATTTGCCTTACTTAATCGTTCTTGCATTCGAATTGTTCTATTAGTTTATCGAGTTCTCGATAAGGTTCCACTTTCTCCCATTCAGGGTTCAAGGCTGCAATGAAACGATCTGAGGACTCAAAGAGTTTGTGAATTAGGTGGCGCAAAGTATGAGCTTATTCGCAATGTATGCCAATTGGCAGCATAAAATTCTCCATTACTTTACCATAGGCCTACCACCCGCAGGCGTACTTCGAATTCAAAACAGCACAAGCTCGCGCGCTCCTGATTCTCAAATAGGGTAATGTTAGAGGGGAAAAAATTTCGCCCGCTACTTTGGAGTCGGGAAGCTCGTATTAAAAATTTTTATTATGTTTCTAAACATTTTAATCCGTTCTTTATTTACTCCAGTTATTTTTACTACTTTATCAACATCCGAGAGAAAAAGTGCGAGCCTTAGTACCACAATTAGAGTTGCCAAATCCTTGACTTGGTTGCCTTATCCCCTTTCTTAGATATACTCTATTTTCAGATTTGTAAGCGATAAGCAATATGGACTATACACTTCGTGAACTTTAGCCATACATACAAAGTAGCATGTCGCTTTGCAAATGTAGCACGTAGAAGATGATGCAGTATTAGTGATAGCTACGCGAACTTTTCCATCTAACTTCGTGAACTTGATATCTGTTGTAATTACGTGCAGACTATTAGTCGTAATAATTGTTCTGAACTTGAGGCCTAATATTTTGTATTTCCTATTTCGTCAATTACTTTGTCATCGGTCAAATTATTTACATTAAACTTCTGATTGTATTTTGCATCAGTTGACAGAATCTCAACTGAATCTCAAGTATTGCTCCTTACTGCGATATTCAATAAATTTAAAGGATAACCATCCTTTTTAATCTCTGATACATTCAAATAGGTAGGATGAAGTCAGCAATTGTTTCTTTAGCCTATAAGTGATGTAACGATAAACATACTGTTCACCTATTTTACCAGTATGAGTCCCGTGACTGAAACCGCGAAATGCTCTATAAAATACAGAATCTTAACTTTGTTGGGCGCCAGGTGTGCATGTGCCAACCGAATCCTCAAAACTAAATCAACGAGACAGGCAGGATTTGTGGGCCCAGGCTAGCTTCAGCCCTCTGACGAGAAATGGTGAATGGGGTTGTTCAATTTTACTCGGAAATTAAAGAAAATAGAAACGCATTTTTATTGCGAAAAATCGTCTTTTTCGTAAATAAATGAAGCCTCTAGTTCATAATAAAATTGGTTGCACATTTATTTCATTAGTTTCCTATTCTTGCAAATTTTACATTGAGGTTAAATTAATTTAAAATAACGCGATACCTAGTCATGGTGCTCGATCATTCGGCTGATCGTCTAAGGGCTAATTTAAATCAAAGCCTAACAATTTAGTTTACTGGCTGACATAACCTGAAAATAACTAACAAGAACAAGAACAAAATCCTAAAGCGTGAGGTTAGGTTACCAGTAGCGAAAAAATTCACAAGAGTATCATTTTCTGATAATTAAAATTTAGTGTGCACGATGCACTCATGGCGTCTTGAAAACGAGACTTATAACACAGAAGAAAATTCCCGACAGCGTTAAAGTTCGGAAGCAAAAGATAACATGAGCTACAAAATTCAAGTACGATGACCGCATTACATCCGAAAGGTTGAAAGAAAAATATATAATGCACTGAAGTTTCCCGGGCACATATTAATTTAGGTGACTAAAGGCGATCAAGCTTTCTCTACGATTGGTTTGTTCGTGGACGATAACTAATTAGTGCACATTGCGAATGCTACCAGTGCACGAGAAGCCTGGAAATCATCGGAAGACTTTCATCAGAAGACCTTTGGTCACCACCTTGGAAAGTCAAACAGAAGGTCTTACGAAATCTTTGGTCAAAAGCAAGTTGATCGACGAGTACAGTAGGCGCAAAAATAAACTAGCTAGCAACGACATGACCGAATATCAAAGTGAAGCGGCGATGAAAGCTCAGCTGCACATATTTACAGAAGGAATGATTTTTCTGCAAGAAGACAGGGTATTGTAAAAGGGACTGTAAAAAATATCAAGCCTGGAAGAAAAAGCTGGAGAAAACAAGTACAGTCAGATAGTTCGAAGAACTAGCTTTTACACCCAGTGAATGTAAGGAGTCGAAACCTTCGGAAGAGGTTTGTTCAAAATCTAGGAAAGTAAAGGCTCCCAAAAGGAAGGAAGGTTTGGATCATGGATTCAGGAGTAACAAGTCGCATGGTCAACCATAAGGATTTTTTTTGAGGAAATCGACTCAGGAAGGAAAGGAACGGTTCGTTTTGCAGATGACGAAGAAACTACTGAAATTCAAGGGGTCGGATCAGGAACCATAAAGTTTATAATTGAAGGACAGGAAATGACCGTGAAGATGAGAAAAGTGCTGTACGTTCCGACCCTAAGCTCAAGTTTATTGTCCGTAAGAAAAATAGAGAAAAAAAGATTTTAGCGTACAGTCTTAAGGGCAATAATTGTGACGCAGTTAGCCGCAAGAACGGAAAAGTGAAAGCGACCACAATTGTAGCACCATCCCAACTCTATGAGATAAAACTAATTAACACGGCCAGGGCAATAAATAAATCAAAGTGTAGGCCTGGCGAGCGCGAAGAACGCTCGGGGAGCATACAACCCAGGCGTCGAGTACCTGCGGATACAAAGAATGCCGGGACAGTATTTAAAGAGTCTATTTCAAGAAAATCCATAGACGTAGAGGTAGGATTCGAATTCTTTGAACAGCATCAACAGGAAACAGAGAACGCGGACGATAATAAGGATTCAGCGAAGCATTCCAGTTCTAGTGCACAGGAAGATAAAGATATCGAAGGAGAAACGGAAGGAAATAGCAGCATAAAAAAGGATAGCACGAATCAAGATCTCGAATCAGATAGAGACTAGGATACATTTAATACAGAGTTCAGGCTTAGAAAATCTGACATATACAAAGGTGGGAAACTTGCATTTTAAATAGTGAATGGATTTATGAACGTTCTCAGTTTCAGTAAAGTGAAGTTAAAAGTTCTTATTAGGTTAACTATTAATATTATAGTGGCTGGTGAGCTGCGGGCCCGCCGCGATCATGAGACCCTTGACTGCAGCCAGGCATACCACCCCTTCGTGGAGACCATGTTTGAGATAGTTAATCAAGCTTTGAAGTATTGAGCAAAGTCCCCTATCCTAAGACTTGGATCGTTGAGCGAGTCACTTTCCGGATAAGGTCCGTCAAACTAACGTTCATAAAAGAACTTATCATTGAAATTGCTTCCTATTCCTTTCGTGCAACTCAATTAATATAATGACATCGGATAGAATGTCGCTGCTGTTCTACAAAGTCTCGGGAATGAAATCCACAATGTGCCTTCTCTCGTCCTTTCTAGAATCGAGAGGTAATATAAATTTTTAACTGTATCAATTTTAACTATTGTACTATTTGAGCACTCTTTGTTTTACAATAAACAATTGTTATCCTGAAACACTCATAATTTATTTTGAACATTACCGTTACACAATCCCTATTGGATTGCTAATGGTAACGTACTCAGGACAAATCATTAGTCAGGTCTTACCACCCTGACGTACTCGGCAATACTGATGTGTCTCATTCTTTCATTCTCATATTTCCAAACTACCCTCGCCTTAAACTCGGGACATGACAATCTTCGGGAGTAGATTCTCCGGTTTCTTCAGGCATCTTTGGATCTTCCACAATTCTTTCCGTGATCATCTTTGGTATCTAAGCATTTTCTCGATTTTCCTTCTATCCACAATTGTTTTTCATCTTCGGTTTTTTCTTTAGGTCTCGATATTTCGTGTGTAGTCCCGGAATTTTTTATTTTATCATTTCTCTGCTTGCCTTATTTCTTCTTTTGAGGGTCTCTATTATAAAATTATGTCTACTGATACTCTTGTTTTTCCTTTGCCGATGTCAAGATTATGAAAGTTATAAAAGTTTGCAATTGCAGGTTCTACGCTCCCCTTGTCCCATTGAAGCGGCCTCTGCGGCTCAGCGTACTGCCAAAGACTTGAGTCTAGGTATATTGAACTTTTTATCGCATTAGCTCAAGGATTAAAGGAGTTCATTCCTACTGTTATACGCTTGGCATTAAAAACGTCTGCCAAAATGATGTCTGTTTCTTCCAGCTTCATGTATAACTGATACGTTATTGATTTTTTGTAGCAGATATACTTACATTTATTTTTATTAATTATCATTTAACTTTTCTTCTCTCTGTTTGTGCAAGAAGTTCTTTTCTTATTCATTCTGAATTTATTTCTATGTATATCTTAGTTCACCATAGTATGTGCATGCAGTCGTTTATTTTTGTAAAATCTGTAATATAATTTTTCCTATTTGATTTTGTTTAATTCAGAATCACAATATTCGGATTATTATCCGCTATTAGATTTTATGTTTCGGACATTTTGTTTGTAAAGCCATTCAAATTAGTTTTGTTAGTTGTAAGGTACCTTCTGCACTTGTAACGATCCCTTTTTCCTTAATAGTTATCGAAAGAAGTTATACTTGTTGTTTCTACTTACGCCTTGCGCTATCCTCATCTGCAGTTTGCAGTTCCTTTTTATTCTAATTCTTCTCTCCTTCTAAAGCCCCTATTTCGCTGTCGGCCTAGAGGACAATTGAAAATCTGTTTCGTGTTAAGGTAGCAGGTTACGCCGTTTGACTTGCTGGTTCAATCGTCGAATTAAGTAGTTACTCCTATTTAGTGTGCACAGAAGATGCATTTCACTAAAAAAAAACCCGCTACCGGCAAACGACTCCAGATGTACCTCAACTTGTCGAACGATCGTTACGGGGTATACGACAGACATGTCCGCTCGCAACGATGTGATGGCCCAAGCCGAAGAATACCAACTATATAACTGTTCACGAGAGTGCGGCCCTGGCTGTGGTTGCGATCAGACATGCCTGTCGTGCAGCTCGTCACGATGCTTCGGTGAGTTAAGGTAGATCTGGAATCATTTGCGGGCGGTGGTTTCTTAATAAGATATATCTTTTGTGGTCTTTGTGATCCTTGCACCACGTGTTTTCAATTTTGATGAAGTTCTCATAATTTGTTAACTACTGCTTGACTATTTAAACTAACAATATTAACAATTCGTTGTTTCTTTAAACACCAGATTTCCGCATGAAACTTAAACGATTTTAATAAATCTCCAAATATCTTTATTTGGGACCTTACGAGTCGATATTTCGTCACAATTTGTAATTATCGCCTATTTAAGTACACAATATCAGTGAATTATTAACAAACAGATTTCGATGTGAAATTTAATCGAATGCACAAAATAGTTAGCTCTGTTTAATAGAGATGTTAAAGAGTCATTGCACGGAAAAAATGTGTACTTGAGGAAATACCGTATTTGTTCCGAAGTGGTGGATATGAGGGAAAATCAGTAATAATTACGGACCTAATTTTTTATGAATACTATAGAACTTTTTCCAGCAGAATAAAAAATAATTCATAAAGAATTTAGCAATAACTTTCTTAAAGGGAATCATGAAAATATTGTAAATTTATGTAAACAGAAAACCAAGTCGAGGGCTTGATATTTTGCAGGCTAATACGATGAAACTCATGGCAGATCTCATTAATTTCAAGTTCGTCGTGCCGTTACCATCATCATACATTAAATATATATTCTCAAACCTATGATTAGGCATTATATTATATTTTAAGATCTGAAACAGAAAATAACAGGTTATAGAATAATTTATTAGGATTCCAATACAGGTCTCCGGGACGGCTACAAGATGATTTTCCACTCTTGTAAACAAAATTATGAGAATGTACATTTTAATTTTCATATTAATTAACAGCTAGGAGAATTATTAATCGTAATTAATATCTTCATTAACTATTCATGATTATGATTTTAAATTTCAAACAACTGCCATATTTTACCTACTTAACGATAATATACACTGAGAAACTTTATACTGGAAAAATGACAAAGTTACGTTACAATCGACGGATCAAGGCGATAATTCATATATTTTAATACAATAATTGTAAGCTATGCTATTTTTATATGAAATTTTCCTATTGATAATACGAAGTCTTAGTATTTTTTATAGTAAAATCCTAGATAGGATATAATTAGTAGAGAAATAATTAAATTATATAAAAAGAGTAAAAGTAATAAGTACCTAAAATAAGATAAAAGACTAAATTTGTAAGAGGAATTGCTATTGTCTTTAGGAATATGAATTATACTACGAAACTTTCTATTTTTTGTATTATGAAGTAAGACAAATTCGGAAGATCGCTCTCGAATATTAGTAAGTGACTTAGTAAGCGAGCCTAGCTTTGGACCGTGTGCAGCCGAGTGTAAACGATGTCCGGCGACCAACGCTCTACTGAAATTCCTTAAATTTATCAATCACTCGATTTGGGTTGATGCAAAGATCCGTATTGCAATAAATTAGGATAATTCAAAAAGTTACAATTGAAAAACAAATTTTCCACAGCGAGCAAAATATAATTTTTAAACCTCGATATTAGGATATTTGATTACGTTAAAATATAGTGATTAGCATTTTAAAAATGCCATCACTGTGAACAATTGATAAATAATTTAATGGAAGTCAATTTGACTGCTAGCCTTTACTTAATAAGAGCGATAAATTTTTGGATCTCATTATCTAATTTAGCTAAATGGAAAATCGCCGTACGGTCGCGCTAGAGACCCGTGTTCGATTCCCACCAGCTTTGTTCTAATCACATTTTTCTGTTTCAGCTTATAATATAATATTCCTGCATGCACTAGGCAGTCTGATAAGTACCTCAAAATTCTAAGAGATGGCATTAGTATTCACTAATGTGAACCATTTTCGTCGAGCTTGATCCTTCAATTGACGCCTGTCAAAACTTCAGCCATTTATGTTTAC
>NC_046662.1:145722358-145730541 GCF_010883055.1 Belonocnema kinseyi
ACCATAACCGAAGCATACTATTCATCATTATTGGACCGATTGAAAATCGAAATCGCCGAAAAACGACCGCATTTGAAGAAGAAAAAACCACTTTATCATCACGACAATGAGCCTGTTCATTGATGCTTAGTTGCACAAGCAAAATTGCATGAAATCGGCTTCGAATTGGTTCCTCAGCCACCGTATTCAGCAGACCTGGCCCCCAGCGACTATTACTTGTTCCCTAACCTGAAGAGATGGCTCACTGGTAAGCGTTTTTACTCAAATGAGGAGCTCATAGCTGAAACTGAGGCATATTTTGGAGACCTTCCGATCGAGTACCGACTATTGGCCATAAATAAATAAAACCGACTTTGGCCAAAAAAACGTCTCCGTGTTTCATTTTTCAGGGACTTATCAGGCTGCCTAGTATATAATAATGTATAAACTAAATATAATCGTGTGTACTGTACAATTGCAATTAAAATAAATATAATAGTGCAAAAGAGATCAACATCCCATTATAAATAAGTCTGCATTTACGTCGTATGCTCGTGTAAACGCGACACGACGCATGTTGGGTTTTTTTTTTCGTTTGCTAATCTAACTGCACCAATTTTTACTAAGTCGCTTACTAAATCAGTGCGTTGGTCTCTCTCGACGTTACTATAGTCCTTTGCAAATATTGCAACCATCTGTAGAAATAAATGTAACATTTTTTAATTTTTTTCCAATGAATTTTGTTGTTCGGTATGTAGTTGCTAGTTACTACTCGGTGTAGTAAACATTACAAAAGTTCCGCTATGTCCCTCCATTGCGAACTGAAAATAGTAAAATCTAGTCTGATTTTTAGCAAATATTGCAGCAAAAGGTTTTCCAGTGTACCTAATGTAATTATAAAAACGTATAACATTTAGACGATTTAGTCTATGTTCATGCAGTGAATTTATCAACTTCATAAAAAAAATTAAAATGTTGAATTTCAAATATTTTTACAGGAAACAGGGAAATCGGGAAATGACAGTAAATTTACTTTTTCAAGTATGAAACCATTCACTTTACAATGCGTGATTATAAAATCTTTTACTCTCAAAATATTCCATTTTAGGTATTCATTCTGATGCGTACGTTTTCTTTTTAAAGAATTCAAAAATGCAGTTTTGAATACTAAAACAACTAAAAAAAGTAAAAAATTTAAGTTGATTAACTGTAAATATAAATTAGTTAATGATTTTAAAATGTTACTGTAGTCCTAGTATTAAAAATTACAGAATAATTTATTTCACAATACGGTTTTGAATATATTCAAAATTAAAAAATCGACCTATTTTAACGTTAAAAGTACATATATTTATAATTAAGCGTTTTCATTTCATGTTAAATCTTATTCAAATAAGATTTTAATATAGAATATTTATTTTTAACCCGTTCAATACAAATTTTGTAATTAAAAAAAAAACATTTTTAATATTGATCAATATCTTACTGTTCATGAAAAATGAGCAATTCTAAATCAAGTATTACAAAATAAGCAATTTGAAACTTGATTTTTAATTTAAACGACTTAATATACAAATAATTTAAGTTCTAATCTAAGAAAATTTGTAGTTACAAAATTTTCAATTAAATACTTTTCTGTACTTCTGACTTGAAATTGCATAAAATAATATAATTTCTCGAATTCACAATAATTCTAATTGTTAGTATATAGGCTGGTGACAGTTGTATTAGCATCGTACCTGTTTAATGCAAAAGTTTGATTTCGGTTTCAATTGTCCAGGGTGGTCCCCGAAGGAATAACCCCCAATCGGAGGTCTAAAAACCGCGCCGAAAGCTAAAATGACGGACGAACCCTTTTCCTATTTTCTGATGGGAACACCAAAATGACACCACCAGACCACTAATAGACCGGGAGCTGATGACAGATTGTGGTGCCCCATTTTATACCGCATGCCTTTTTAAGAGTCGATAATTAACCCTAAGGGAACAAAGATGAATGGGTTTGTAACTTATGCACACGTTCGGCCTGCAATGAAAATCACATTGCAATTTGTGAAAAACTTGAGCCTTTTTCCGTGATGTTATATTGCCTGCCTTGATAATATAAGGTAGTTCAAACAAATTGAAGGTGTAATAATTAAAGGCATGCGGTACGCAGTAGCCCAAAGGGCTCAAAGGGTCAGATAAAATGAATAAAATTTAAGGGAATTTCCGTGTTTTAAAATTGCATGCCTATGTAAAAAATAAAAGTTTTTCATCGAAAATACTGTAGAAAAAATGAACATGCATCCCTGGTTGGTTTAGATGAGGAAAATTTCTGGGAAATTTTGTAAACATTTACAATAAATTTTCCTTGGATTTTAAACTATACCAAATAAAACTAAATATAAATTTTATGATGAGATAATTATCTACTGCAAAAGGCATGCATATTGAATAAGTCCATCGTATTATAAATAATAATAAAAGTTGCAAACAATGGTCTGCAATTTTCCGTGACTTTGTTTTGCATGCCATTTTGGATTTTATTATGAAATAGTATTTCAAGTTAATTGGAAGAATGGCATGCATGTTATTTCGGCCCAAAATAAAATAAAAATTGAAAACCCTAAAAACAAAACATTTTTTAAATGAAAAAAATTATTAGATTTTCCATGAACTTTTCTTGCATGCCACTTTGGATTTTGTTAGGAAATATTATTTTAAGCTGAAAAAACGGCATGCATGTTCTTTCAGCTTAATATGAAAAAATGTTGAAAATATTGAAAAAAACCTCTACCAATCGGGTACAGTTCCTCCGGCTTTTTTCCTCAAAAATTAAAAATGTGTAAATCTGAATTCACGGATGCTATAAAATATCATAACGGACGTCCGCGGACTCTTTTTTGAGGGATAATAACAACAAAATTTATCGTGCAGAATAAAAATGGTATGCATGTGTCGTACCAATTCTTTTGGTAGCCCTCAAGAATAATTATGGGAGAGAATCGTGATACACATAACCTCGAAATACACACACACATCATTAGCAAAATTAAAATTTTTGAATTTACCGACAAAAAAAGTGTGCGGGGACGTTCGTTAGCATGTTCGCTATTATTCCCTAGATTTTTAAGACAAAGATTTTGTAGGAAAAAAACCGGGGGAATCTAACACTGATAAAATCGATACTAATTCCTAAGCGTCACACAAATTAATGAAATTTAGCAAAATAAAAATTTTTGAATTAACTCACACAAAAATTTTGCGGGTATGTCCGTTAGCATGTTCGCTATCTTGTCCTAAAATTTCAAGACAAAATATTTATTATTCTAGAGAAAAAGCCGAGGGAACCTAAAACTAGCAAAATCGATAATTTTCTATGTATCACATCATGCCCTTAAAACATTTAAAAAATAAAAAAAATAAATAAAAATGTTAGTTTTTTCAATTTTTTCAATATTTGACCCTTAGTAAGGGCAATAATTAATCATTTCAAGTAAACATTGTACACATATTTTTAAAGGAAATCGTACATTCTTTCATAATATAATATCATACTTCACCTACAAAGAATTTAAAAGTCACCTTACATTATATATAAGTTTGAAGCACATTTCTTCACAAGTATGCAATTACTTTTCATAGTAAGTGTGAAATTGTAAATTTGACAAAATATATTGAAATAAGCCTTTTTGGGCCCTAAAAGTCCTTAATGAATCAAAATATAAAAAGTTATGAGTGTACACATGCTCGCACTCAAACACACACACACACACACACACTTTTTCTCAAAACAGAATATATTGTATAACAATAAATCGACACCTGAAATTTAAAAACATACTTTTACTTTTTGAGGGATCGAAACCATCACTATCACAAAGCTTCCTGTAGGAAACAAAATTTAAACAAAATAATTACAGGCATTAATAAAACGAGCATTATAATCTTAATATGTATACGTTTGTGTATATTTATCAATATACATATCAGAAATGAACAAGAAAGTCAACACCTTTTTTTTTTACCGAGACAGGAATTAAAAATGATTTTTAGCTCTCAGATTTGGAAGCTTCTCCTGTTTACTTAAAATGAATAATTATTGCCCTTATTGAGGGTCAAACACTGAAAAATTGGAGAATTAAGTGAAAAAATTTAACTTTTTACATTGAAAAAATTCTTTTATGTTTTTAATGGATTCATAAATCTAAATATTAATGAAAATTTGATATTGCTTATTATTTACAAATACTGAATACTTCCCTAGATTTCAAAATCACGAGGGAGCGAGAAGACACTTGATTTTAGGAAGCTAAGTGCCAATAGTTGGCAGAGTTTTTTTTCTTAAAAATTTTCAAAAATTTTTTATGTTAAGCGTCAGGAAAATTCATGCCTTTTTAAAAATTAATATAATATTTTCTAACAAAATCCAAAGTAGTATGCAAGAGAAGGTCATGGGAAATATAATTTTTTTTTATTTACACATTTTTAGTTTTTTTAGACTTTTCAGTTTGTTTATTTTTGATCGAAGCTGTATTATATTTTTACAGCTGTCCTAAACGACAAGATTGTTCTAAGAATTGAGCCTGTGGGAGGGGAGACGTACAAACGATGAGGCTTGAAAAAAGGTATAGTAGGCTGCCGAGAGAACCTGCTGATTAACAGGTGCTTCTGCAAAGGCGCATCAGCCCATCAGCGCATCCTATCAATGGCCTGGATTGACGACCGGAAAGCTTTCAATCCAACCTCGCATATACTTCTCATCTGTCTATTAGAAAGCTTCAAGGCTCATCCACACATATTGAGATACGTAGAGAGATTGATATCCCTTTGGAAAACTAGATCACGTACAACATCCCCTTCCAGAGGGGCGTCTTTCAAAACGATTGGATGAGTCCTATGATCTTTTTCAACACAATTCTTCTTCTATCTCTCGCATTACGAATTTTTTCCCGATATCCTTGTAGCGACACTATTCATCGCGAGAACAAGGTCATTTCCGTATTTTATATGGATTATCTGAAGACATATGCTTATGGAGCAAGCAAACTTTAACTTGCTTTAAATATCGTCAAGAAGTTCACAGAAAAGATTAGCATAGACTTTGTATTGGACGAGTGTGCGAAGATTCATCTGAAAAAAGGAAAGATTATTGACGTTCCCGATGACCCTCAGCTTGGGGATATAAATGTTACTAGACAGCTTGAAACTGGAGGGACCTATACATACCTATGCATGCCTCAAAGCCGCAATCAGGACTTAACATCAGTGATCAATGGACGAAGCATGAGCTTACGGCCCTTGTTATCGCAACACGTAAGATCATGCATATGCATTAGAGCCTGCAAATCAATTTGTCTGTTCCGCGATAATACATCTCACGCCGTAAAGGCAGACGCGGACTTTTAAGTGACAAACCTCTTCATAACCGAATTGTTTCAAGTACAACTTCGTTGGAAATAGCAGAGATCTTCGGTTAAAAGTATTCCGGAAACATGAAATAATTAGCAAACGAGTGTTCCTTAAGAAAGACGTGGAGCAGGCGACTGAAGCCTTATGCCTCAATTTTAACATCAGAAGTGAGTAAAATGCATTATTCCATCTAGATGCTTTACTTCTAAAAGTCGAAGTAAAGAAAGCAGAAATTGTCAAATTCCACCAACAGTTATTCGACTAGAAGATTGACGGAAACTTTGACATAAAAGTAGCACATGCTGAGTATCTAGAGCATATGATATCTGTTTGTCCCACTCATGTGGGAACAACGTATCTCTACAGACAAAATGCTGCTCTAATAGTGCTTTATAACCGTCTTTGTCGCTCTTACAGTGTTCGCTGCGACCCTGCCCTGGCAAAAGCCCCGCGGAAGACAGAGTCAATTCTGTATAAGGATAAGTGCCAAATTTTCTGGCACTGCGATTGTCGGACAGCATTCTCCATTGCACACTCGAGACCTGAAATCGTTCTCTAATACTTCGAAAAGCGAACTATATTCGTACTCAAATTCTCGGCTTGGACCGAATATATCACTGCCAAGGAGAAAGAAAAAGAGGAGCAACGCTTTTCCAGAAAATTTCTTCCCAAGAACGAAAGTTAAAGTCTATCTTTTTCCAACAAACGAAGACAAGCTTTTCCTCAGGACAAGTTCGAGTGGAATACGAGGTGTGTTCAAAAAATAAGGTGTCTTTATGGTTTTCTCAAAAAATATACATTTATTCCTCGATATTTATGTTGTCCCCTTCAAAGTAATCCCCCTCAGATATAATACACTTGTGCCAACGCTTTTTCCAATCATCGAAGCACTTCCGATAATCATTTTGTGGTATAGCCTTGAGTTCTTTCAGAGATGCAGTTTTTATCTCCTCAATCGTTGAAAATCGATTTCCTTTCATGGGTCTCTTCAGTTTTGGGAAAAGAAAAAACATCCTGAGCGATGGTCATGCGATAAATCTTTTGATCAAAATGAAGCAGTTTTGGAACAAAATTTCGCTGACTCACGTCTCATGCCTAAAACGTCCGAAAAGGTAGCATGGCATGAGCCAACCGATATGCCAACATCTTCAGCAACTTCTCTGATGGTAATTCGGCGATTTTTCAACACCATTTCTTCCACTGCTTGAACGTTTTCATCTGTTGTTGACGTGCTGAAACGTCCAGGGCGAGGTTCGTCTTCGATATCCTCTCGGCCTTCTTGGAACAGCTTGTACCACTTATAAACATTTTTCTTACTCAGAGTAGACTCACCGTATGCAACTGTCAACATTTCAAGAGTTTTAGAGTACTGGATTCCATTTTTCACACAATATTTAATGCAAACTCTATGCTCCATTTTTTTCGAAAGAAGACAATCGCCGAGCACACCAAACCCTTCTAATCTTTTAAGCTTCTGCAAGAAAAAAAACACGAGCTATATAGTCAAAACTGTGAACTACTACCTTTAAGAAAAAGTGTTGTCAGATCGTCACTGCTTGTTTGCATCATATTTTTCGCGTGAACAAAAATGTAATTCTTTGTAAAGTTATATATTTTATACTAAACTAAAAAAATGGAATTTTTTGTATGATAATTGCATTATATTTATCTAAACACCTGCAGTTTGTAATCTAAATGGAAAACCCCGGTTTAATGCTATAATCAAAAGTGTGACATTTGTGTTCTCTTTCTATAGGGGACTCATGCAAAAGGTACTTTTGGAAAACCAGATGAATTATCTCATCTGGAAAACATCGGGTGAGAACGAACAACGTCACCTATCTCTCGCAACTCCCCATTCTGAACGGTACTTTTGCGGCAAACTTGAACATTGAAAAGCTCACTCATGTATTTTACATGGATGGTCTTAAGATCTATGATCAAAATAAAAAACAGATACACCTAGCTCGAGAGATTGCCGAGGAATACTCTTATAAGATTGGATTATTAACTGGGATTGAATTCAGGCATGGAGAGTTTCATTTTGGCTTGTCAAGCCGGTGTTATTTCTACCTTAGCATATCGTCACCACATTTTGAGCCAAGGCATTCCCGATGATAGCTGCAGAGCGTGTCATGCACGTCCCGCGCATTTAGGACACATACTATCTAGTTGTCCAACTAATGCGAGCATGATGTACATCCAAAGGCACAATACGGCACTAAAATTGCTTTATTACTATTTCTGTAACGCTTACGGCATTAACCTTAACATCACTCTTCTAAACGCTCCTAGGGAAATCGGGTCAATTGTCGCGAATGCGAAGTGCCGCATATACTGGAACTTTATATTCTCGACAATTGTTTCTGTTGCACATTCGAGGCCTGACATGGTTCTTCTTGACTTCGAGAAGCGAACCATGTTCGTTATCGAATTTTCGTCACCAGCTGACAAAAACATCATAGTCAAGGAGAATGAAAAGAAACAGAGGTATAGAGACCTTATAAGGCAGTTGCAACGATTGTACCTTGAATATTCTGTTAAACTAATCGTCCTTATCATCGGCGCGCTTGAAGGTGCCAAGCTTTCACTCGTTAATAGCCTGAAAAGCATTGCGGCGTGTCAAAAATATGCTAAAACACTTTCGGGAAAAATGCAGAAGGCGGTAGTCATTAGATCACTCCGTGTTCTCAGGGTGCACGAAACTTTTGCCGGATCGTCGTATTGATTCCGTTAGAGACTAACCACCTATCTCACGGTCGTGAGACGTGGTTGTGGCTGAAATTTTACCGCGATTTCACTGGGAGCGG
>NC_046662.1:145730641-145766123 GCF_010883055.1 Belonocnema kinseyi
GATAGATATAAATATAGATATATACATATTTAAAAATCGTATAGTATTTCTAATGCAGTATTTTGTTGACTTCTTAGATCGTGATGATAATAAACATGTATATGGCCTTTTCTCAGAAGTTAAAGGAAACACTATTAATAAGTATAAACTTCTTTTAAAATCTATTAAAGAAAAGGAGAAAGCAAAAAATCAAAAGGACATGCAGCTTGAATGTTCGTGGGGTCTAAGTGCTAATGATAGAAATAAAGATCTAGTGAAAGATAAGAAGCGGAAAGTTGAAACTCAGACACCTTTCAAGCAATATGATGATAAACACAGAGAGAAACAAAAAGCTATTCGAAACTCCAAATTTTCAGATATATTGAGAACAAATGACCTAATATTAGAAAGTGTAAATGATATACCTTTGGGTGTAGACATGAATGATCCGTACTTTGCAGATGAATCAAAAAACCGTTATTCGAAAACAAAAACAAGTCAAAATTCTGCTAAAAAATTAAAAACTTCAAGAGTTGCAGAAGAACAAAATGCAGAACTTGAATTAGTTCTGATGGACAAAAGTGAATATAATAGTAAGAATCATTTTGACATAAGAAGAATTGCAGAAAATGAATCTTTAACAAAGTATAAAAAGAAACGCTCAAAAAGGCAAAATAAAGATGTTTGTAAGAATCAAAATGTCAATTTTAAAATAGATGTCCAAGACCCAAGATTTGAGGCATTATTTACATCCCATAATTTCAACATCGATCCTGCTCATCCTAATTATCGTAAAACAAAGGCTACTGAATCTGTCGTTAATGAAAAGTTAAAAAGAAGAAATATGGTACATACAACCGTGAGTATATATAATATATTAAATTATAAGACAAGAGAAACCTATAGCAGTAATTTTTTACTATAATGAACCATTTCTGACTGTGTAAAATTAAAAGACAAATTAAAACTTCTTGTACCAAAACTCTAATGTATACTCAGATTTTAAATTAACATGTTTGTTTGCAGGAATCAACGTCCAAGAAAAATCGAAATGAAAAACAGATAAATCCAGAATTAACTGTTTTAGTAAAGTCCGTAAAACGTAATTTGGATAAACAGAAAAAAAGAATTGGATAATTTTTGTCTTTTAAAGTCTGGTACATAAAAGTGGACGTTTTCACCTAAACGGAAAATTTGGTTTGTTAGAAGTTGTAATGAATGCAACACGTGTTGAATAAAATAAATATGTGTATAAGGGGCATATTGCCTCCAATTTAAATTGAATATTTGTATAATAGCCTAACCACATTGTCCACTTACATTAAAATTAGGGAAAGTTAGGTAATTGAACAAAATAGTATTATAACCATGTAATGGATTCCACTTATTTTTAATTATTACTAGTGACTATGCTCTGCTGAATTGTCAAGTTTCAAAATTCTAGTTTAAAGGGCACCTGTTTGTTCCTCAAATAATTTACAAACTTCAAGCAACTAAATAAGTTGTGTCTACAAAGAATTATATTTTTAATTTTAGTTTTTACACGGTAATATTTTCAATTAGATCTAGGGCTTATCTAGCTGAATACAATGAGAAGAAAAAAATGTGTTCTTATTATCAAGATAGACTTCATGATACTTGTCTTTTCAGAGTGAAACTGACACTAACATGACACTGCTTCGCGAAAAACACTTTTTTTGCGGTTGGATTTGTGTTCAGCGTGAAAAAATACGTAAAATCAGTGATTTATAAAAAAGATGATCGACATTTTAGAGAGTAAAAATGGCCCTACTGGCTGCCGTTAAAAATATACCAGAGTTGGAAAGACGTTTACCTAGGTATAAGTAACTTTTGACAATTTCAGTTTCTTCCTCATTATACTTTAGTGTAGCTCTATCTACTTTTTCTGTTATCTCATTGTTGGTTTTAATTGCAGAAGACGCGTTATTATAAAACTATTTTAACCTTTTTATATACTTTGAGCTAACTCCCAAATTGTTCAATTTATTTCATATTATACCCAGATTAATTGAAGGGAAAGCGCTATTAAAATCTAAAAATAATGCATAAACTTTCCGTTTTTGGTTATTTAGCTATACTTGTACCAGCACTGTTTCAAATTTATGTAGGAATTTTCAGAGACGCGTCACTAAAGCTCTTTGCAGAAACCGTTTCTAAATTTTCCAAAACTGTAATAGAAATTTCAGCAACGGTAAGTGCATGAAACTCCAGTCACAAAGAAAATATAACTGTAGTTAAGACTAACCACTTCTTATGTATCTATGTTATATGTACACTCATTGTATAAAATATATAATCAAAGTCCATCTTTTATAATAAGAATTTTTTTAACATTTAATATATTGAGTATATTATATAACATCGTTATTTGCATATAAACTTCGTTTGTATATGGTCTTACTTACACTTTTATTTTTAAGCCAATTATATACTAAAAAATTTATATTAAAATTAATGAACCATATAATAATGTCTCTATACATTACATGTTTAGAGAACTTTACTCACAACATTTTTACAAAATGTATTTTATATATTATAAATAATATTTTTGTGTAATTTTTTCAGAAAAAAATAAATTTTCAGCAAATAAATTAATCTTTAGTAAAATAGCTTAACCTTTAACCAAATAAATTAATTTTCAACTGAAATACGAATACTGCCGAAAAAAAATTATTTTTGAAGAGTGGTTCAGCCTAAATTTTCAACAACAAAATTATTTTCTCAAACAAAGAAAAGATTAACTTTCAAACAAACAGTAGCAGTTTTATTCAAGAATGATGAAATTTTTACTAAAACGGATGAATTTTTAAATAAAAAAAAATTTTTTTAATTGAATTTTCATCCGAAAAAGACTTTGTTTTGACATTTCAACATCAAAATATAAAATTACAACAAGAAATAAATCTTTCACGAAAATTATACTTAAATTTTTAACCCACAAATATGATGTTTCAACGAAAGAGTTGAAATTTTAATAAAAAAGGGCAACTTTTTGAGAAAAAAATGATTTAATTTTTATAAAAACAGTTGCTTGTTATACCCAAAAATATTTTCTACCCAAAAATCACGAAAGAATAATAAGAAGATCTGACTCAGTTTCTCCACTTGGAACTAGAAACATTACCATAAGTGGTATGCACATTACAGGAAGATTTGAATTTTTTCGTGCGCAGGCGCGCAGTTGTCCTCTTCCTATGCATAAAAAAGTGTACGAGTGAGAAAGTTGGTCAAATTGATGTAAGTAGAGAGGTTCTGTTCGTTTGTTTTGATGCAGGTGTCAAGTGCCGGTTTGTGGTGCAAGTTACACGCCCAAGAAGGCGAATACGCTTCGCTTTTTTAAAGCTCTCACTGTACGTACAATAAACGTATAATATATTTTATTGTTTTACGTAACTTTCGTTTAATTTTAATAGATATGATTTAGAAATTTAACCTTTACTCACCACCTAAGTGCCTGCGGAGAATTTCTCAGAGCTTCTCAGAACCTTGAGAATCTTTAGCATATACACTGAGATTTCTATCGGTAGGGCGCTTCATTATAATATCACATTATTTGCAATTATCCGTGCTGATTAAATTGTATACATGCTTATAAATACGTAACTTACCAATTTCTAAACTGAGTCAAGTTGACAAACCTTCTTACTCGCACACTTTTCCATGCACAGGAAGAGGACAACTGCGCACCTCCGCACGAAAATTCAAGATCTTCCTGTAATGTGCCTACCACTTACGGTAATGTTTCTATTGCCAGTTTCAAATAGCTTCCAAATGGCAGATGGGTCTCCTTATTATTCCTTCGTGCCAAAAATATGAATTTTCAATAAAACAGTTAAATTTGTAACAAAAAAGAACAAAGACCTTAATACAAAATTCTTGAATTTTAAACCAAACTGTTGCATTTTTATCGAAGAAAGATGCAATTTCTAGTAAAATAGATAACTTCTTTAAATAGAAACAGAAATTTTCGCAAAATAATTGAACTTTCAATCAAAAAAGATTTTGTTTGACATTTTAGCATTGAAATATGAGATTTAAAAAATAAGTAAATTTTCTATGAATACTAAATACCAAACCTTCATGCTTCGTATGCCAGCGGGGTGCGCTTGAGAAACGAGAAGTGCGCTTTAAACTCCGCATTTCTTTACGTCACGATAACTCATATTTATGTTACCATTCAGTAATTTTAGGAAAATATACGTAATTTTCAGAAACCGCTTCTGAAGTTAAAAAAAATTTATTAAGTTTCCTATAAAACTTACAGAATATCATTTTCAGCAACCTAATTTCGTAGATTTCAGTTACTTTAGTATCTTAAATGTGTCGGAATTTTCTGAACATTTCTAAAAGTGAGCGTTAAGAGTAAAAAAATGTTATCTATACAACCCCTCTCCGTTGTCAAACCTGCTTGAAATTCGGGGTTGAGATACGTCTCTGATACCCATTTTTTGAGTCTTTCGTATAGAATTTGTGTAAATATTTTTCTCAAACGGCATCTAGAGAGACTTTTATCTATTACAAGGTTTTTAATAGTTTGCTCTAGATAGAGGTATTCGATTCTTTGGGTATATTATTATTATTAATATTCTGGGTTGAGACCGTCATAGCCCCTGCCGCTTGGGTAGTCCCGTTGCGTCCCTTTAAAGGCCTTGAGAATTGTCCCAAAGCCCTCTCCATAAGGACAGAACCGCTGCCCCAGCTGTTGGCTGGTATTTCAGACTCGTTGATGCAGTAACTGCCTGTGAGTATTACACGTTTCCCCGCAATCGCAGCGCAATGATAGAGAATATTGTGGAAGTCTCATTATCCTTTCCGCACAGACGGCAGAGGGGACTTTCTTCAAGCCCTATCTTATGCCTATGATAACGGAGGTTTCCATGTCCTATAAACCTTTCTGTTAGGACTTTAACTTCATTCCTTCCGAGCTTGAGTATTTGCTTTGCTCGATGAGGGTGTAGCTTTGAGCCCAAGAGTGTTTTAGCCTGTCTGCAGTCAGAGATCAAACCCCACTCATTCTGATGTTCCTCAGTCAGCCAACTGTTAATATCTTCAGTGACTAGCCTATTGGAAACGCCTACAACTGGCTCAGGTCCAGTAGCTTATTCAGTGCCTCAAAGCACTTCCATGCTAGTAGCGACGTGGTAGTCGTTCCATTCAGGACCATAATAGCAGTCCTGCTGTCTGAGTGGATGCGAATGTTTCTTTTGTTGCCATACTCCATTGCCTTATAGACGCACTGGAGCAAGGCCATAATCCCAGATTATAGGACGGTTGCGTAGAACCCCATCGCAATTTTGAAGCCCATTCCGTTCCTTCTGCGATATACATCTGTTCCAGCGTTCTCCTTTTTGCTGGAGCCATCTGTAAACCAGCTGTCTGCATCACTGGGCAGGTGTGTATCACCGTTAGCCCATTCCTCTTTCGTGAATTGGCTACCTCGGTACTTCTTGTAGAAAAGGTAGCGACGAGTGGACATTTTGTCCCTGAGCATGCTCAGTGTCGGCCTCCTCGCGATGTCGATTGGTATCCGCATAACTGTTGAGATACTGCTATCGTTTACAATATTTAATCAGAATCAGTCCCCTGATCCTTTCCAGTCGGGACTTCACAGTAGACAGTTCGACCCTGCGCCACCAGAAGACTGCCGCATAGGTTGGTCTGGGTCGCAGGATCGCTGTGTAGATTCACATAAGTGTCTCCGGTTTCAAGCCCCACCTTTTCCCTATGGCTCTTCCACAGAGCCAAAGAGTCGCTACTTGCTTCTTGCATTTGTTTCACAGGTGCTCGTTTTATGACAGCTTCTGATCCAGAATGACTTATAGATATTTGGCTTGCCCTTTGATTTCAAGTTTTTGTCCAGACAATTTCCATGTACTCGTGGCTCCTCATTTGTACCTTCTGGTGAATACAACTACATCCGTCTTACTTGGACTGACTGATAGTCCAGTCCTCGTACACCATAAATCTACTATTCTTAGTGCTTGCTGCATTACTCCGAAGAGCGCATCTAGATGCTGACCGCGCACTATAACTATTAACTATAACGTGGTGGCCCTGACTCGTGAGTAGATGAAACGGTTCATCCACTACCAGGAAACATAGCAGGGTGATAAAACACCTCCATGCGGACATCCCGAGTCAACGGTTCCACATAAAGTGGTATCACCCTTAGTCGTGGTTAGATTCCTATTGTCCAACATATGGCATCTCCATTCCCAGATTGCAGTAGGCACACTGCGCGATCAGGGCCGCGCTGGTCACCTCTCCAGAGGTGTAGTTAAAGGCTCCTTCGATATCCATGAAGGTTCCAATCGCGAGGCCTTTCTGCTTCAGTTGTCCTTCAATTAGGTTAACTGCTGTGCTTAGGGCCGTCTCAGTCGAGTGACCAGCCCAATAGTAGTGTTGCTTCTTGTGAAGGAGACTACTTGACAAGACCTTATCGCGGATATATCTGTCCACGAGTCTTTGAACTTTTTTTAGTAGGAAAGATGTGAGGGTAATGGGTTGGAAATCCTTGGGTGAAGTATAACTGATCCTGTCTACTTTCGGAATGAAGACTAGCCCTAGCAAGTCTCACAATCGGCCCAATGATGATCTCACCAGCCCTCTTTAAGGGGACTGGATATATGCTATCCGGACCAGGAGACTTTTAAGGACTGAAGGACTTCAGGGTCCACCTGACCCTGGCTGGGGTAACAATCTCGTTGGGCAGCCGCTGTTTCGGGCCCAGTTGGGCCACAGGCAACTTCGATTGCCTCGGAGGTACCGTCCCCTCTTCTCCTAACTTTGTGAAGCCCGAAAAATGTGCTTGATCAGGTGATTTGATCAAGAAATTTTAGAGTCCCGAGAATAGCATCTGGATTTCGAGAAAGCAGCTTATCCAGTCTGGCCGCCTCTGCTCCTTTCTCGATATCAGTACAAAAGTTGTTCCAGCTTTTATGCTTTGCCTGACGTTTTGCACTCCCATACGCATCCCTCATCGATGTGAATGAAGTCCATAGTTCCTTCGTTTAGCCAGAACTGGCCCGTCTGAACCTCTCTCTGGTTTCCCTGTGAAGCTCTTCGAGTTTCACATTCCACCAGTGTGTCGCTCCAGCCTTTCGGACTTTTGAAGGTCAACAATTACTTTCATAAGTAGATTTGATGGCTTCCATGAAAATCTTGGCCGCTATCTCCAGGGTATCCACGTGTCTAATTGACCTGGGCACCCCTGAAAGTGCACTTCTTAGTTCTGTGGAAAACCGATCCCAGTCCGTTCTTCTTGGATTCCTGACACGTCGCGGTCTTCCCCGTATTAAAAATATCGTAAGTCAGTGGTAATTAGTTATTCCAATAGGTCATTACCTCTTAAATTAATGTCCGTGCTGCCCCACAAAGTATTCTGGGAGTTAGCATCACAACCTAACAGAAGAGGAAGATCCCTTACCTTGCAGTATTCCACCTGTGTGCGTACCTCCACTGGCGGATTGTTATCGCTGTCATATGGAAAGTAAGGCGATCCCATGACTAGCCTTCCTATTCCTTTAAGATCCGTAACTATCACCATCAGGTCTCTGTAACATAGCTCAAGCAGCTGGACAACGTTGGCTCCATTCGCCAGTATGCAAACCCTTGGATTGGCCGCCTTGGGGTCGCTGTAACATACGCCAGCTTCCCTAGACCCCTAATGGTATCTCAAACTAACCAGGATTCCTGGATTAATGTGATATCTGTGTGCCTCGCAGTCATGCCCCTCTGCAAAACTACAGAAGCGCCTTTGCTGTGATGCAAGTTAATTTGGGTATTGTTAGTCCGGGAAAAGTGTCCTCTTCTTGAGGCCTATCGTGCCTGACGATCCGCCAGGACGCTGTCTTAATCGACGGGTCGAATCCCTCCATACAACGGACGCCCACATACGGGACTACCAGTTTACCTGGGAACCAGGTCGTAGCCTTAACCATCCTCTGGCGCAACTCAATTCGACTCCCCTTATGAGATGCGCCTTCCCGAGGCCTTGTCTCGATTAAAGTATTATATAGCCAAGCTTTAGCCACTGGGTCAGCTGCCACAAATACAAAGACCCCTCCCCCTGCCATTGAACTAGGGTCACTTTTTCGACCGCCCTCCAAGTAGCCTTCCTGAAGAGCTCTAAATGCTCTGTAGTGAGCAGCGAGTCCGGATATCTCGTATCCGTCACCACCACCGTCAGGGGGTCAGTCCTCTGAGCGGCCGTCAGTTCAACCCCCGATGACTCCCTATTCTTCAGCTGCTGTACCGCCTTGTGCCTCTTCACAGGCTTAGCCGTTACCCCGGTAAGGTGCCCTCTGAGCCCCTTCCTCGC
Organism: Belonocnema kinseyi; assembly: GCF_010883055.1. Lineage (NCBI taxonomy): Eukaryota > Metazoa > Arthropoda > Insecta > Hymenoptera > Cynipidae > Belonocnema > Belonocnema kinseyi. The sequence continues at coordinate 145,738,965 of NC_046662.1, forward strand.
GTTTGAGCCTCAGTGCGGGTTATCGGCGATGTGGTCGCCGATGTACCAGGTTCTGCAGCTGCTCCACTAGCCCGCTGAGCTTGCCTCCTCGTCTCCAATTCAGGGAACCGTTGATGCGTTCCGTCTTATTGGAGGACTGATTGGCGACTCCCGTTTTCATAGCCTCATTCAGAGGGACCGTCACACCCTCAGCTCCCGGAGGAAATGGGGACACAGCCGCCGCACAGTAGGGTATTTTGGATTTGTTCCTGCAAATAATCGACGACGCGTCAATTTTCAACCGAATTAAATTTTTTTTCAATACTCGTGAATAAATTTACAGTCGGAAAGATACGCCACTATTACGGTTTGAATCGTCAGTACGTCAAAAAAAAACGTCGACCAATGTCGGCAGTCGTCGGCCGATTTTTAGGCTATTCAGATGTCAGTAATATTTGGTAATTCATACAAACAATGCTTCATGCTCATTGTTATATATGTTTTCAAGCATTACACGTGCAAACCTTTCTATTCTCATTCTATTTTTGCATTAAAAGTTTTAAATAATAGTTAATAAATGTTCATAACGTTAATACTTTAATTTTCAAATTATTCAACCGAGAAACGTTTATTCTAAAGATATCAACGAAAGAGTATTTCATAGAATTTTAAATATTTTTGTCTTATAGTTTTTATGTTTATTTTAATAAAATTATTATTAATTTATTATTAATTATTATTAATTATTTTAATAAAATTATAAAGCGAATTTTCATAAAAATACACTAGTTTTAATACAAATACATACTTGAATTTCTAACTCGAAAATGTGTGTCTTGAACAAAACAGGGAAAAGGTAAATTTTCAGTAAAAAAACAACGAATTTTCAAATATTACTAATTTTTTATGAGATTAAATATTCTGCGTTGAACTACTTCATTATTTGTTTCAACAAATCGATCATCGACGTGTCAACGCAGCGTTTTCACCTGCCCGCCAAACATATTTACAGACGGCTAGAAAAAAAACAAGCAATGGATTTATAAGTTATAAAGTAGAAAGAAAGAGAAATCAGAAATAGTTCAGTACCCGGGTGGCACGTGTGTTTAATTCTTTTCGCATTCGTCGGTTTTGGCATCAGGCATTCTCTGTTGAATTAAGAGTACATAAGAATGTAAATCATGTGATGAGCTAGGCGATACACCATAGAAGAGAGTATACGCAATTCCTCTTGCGTTTCTTCCCTTTCTCCCTACTTATGAATCCCGTAAACGAAAATATATGTCTCAGGTGCTGACACATATCAAAAAACCTACGTGCGTGGATCTGATCGAAGCCTAAGGACCAAAATGAATTGGGAAAGAACATCTCCCAGGTAAACATTTCGCAAATCGTAACAGATTCCAATTGTGTAGTCTGTAAAATGCAATCAGGAATTCTTTTTAATTGATAGGCCAATTTCTTTGCGAAATACCATCGAAAGGACGGTGAGAAGCTGACCTACTGTGCTGTCAGCTGTCATTAAAAATAACTATTGAAGGGCGGGTCGCTTAGCGTTATAATGAAGTATAATTTGAAGCAGCAAGAAAGTATGCTAATTGACTTCTCTTTCAAAGTTTTTGTCATGCAGTTAATAAAAGTATACTAATTGACCCAAATTATTTCGATCGTAAAAAATTGTACCACAGAAAATAAATTATCGCTTTTTATAATAATTGAGAAACTTGGATTGAAGCATTCGGGGACTGATTTTTTCTAAGCGTACTTAAGGATATACGGTGTAGTCTCTGCATGGAATAATGACTCTGTATCATTGTGAGTCTAACGCTTTTTGGTTCATCGCAATCACTTTAGTCGCTTGTGTACAGAGTACGTTGGAAATTATTAAGATGATTTAGTTTGTCACAATCTCAGGATGGAACAAAGAGCCGCGATTCAGTTTTTTTTTTCGAACTCGGCAAAAGAACTTCAGAAAAGTGTAATACATTCCAATGCTCTTTAAGAAAGTAGGACTGAAATAAAAAAAACTGTTGTCGTTAAAACACGCTGCTCTTTCTACTCACGTGTTAGAGAATAGGGCGCGAAATTCGCGTACACTTTTCTTTTGCGGAGGACGTCATATACTATGGTTTGAAAACTACCTACACTAACTTAAAGTGTCTATGATCACGTTTCAATAGTCAGTAGACGTTTCTTCGCAAAAAGTGTACGTGAATCTTCGACGTTCTCGTTTTTGCAGGTTGAGTTGGAAAACCCTTATATCGGATCGTTCTCAAGCGATTCCCGGCTATCCTTAAAACGCGCTTACCACTTAAAAACTTTTCTCCGCACGAGACAGCCATTTCTATAAGCAGTTTGCAACATATTTTATGTTTCTGAAGCACTTTTTCCTAGTTTGAAAATAAACTTAATCTCGGCTCTTTGTTTCTTTCCCGAAATAGTGACAAACTGAAAAATCTTAATAATTTCAAACGTACACTGCAAACAAGCAACTAAAGTGATTGTAATTAACCAAAGTGCGTTCGACTAAATTATTTCGCCCTACGTACACTTAGGAGAAAATCAGTCCCCGAACTTTTTGAATGTACTGTGTATAACCTCTCCTGTGATTAACAGATTTGAGAAACATACAGAAAAGGAATTTCGTGCGAGAAAAGACACAACTTCTTTTCTCTTATGTGTGGAAAAGTTTTTAGCAAAGAAGTTGATTGTGCATGACTTTCCAATGTAGCGTTACCTAGCGGTAGTACAAGCGCCGTTACTATCGATATAAGGTTTGTAAATCCCCTTCCGGAAAGAGAAGAAAATAATAATTCCGAGACTAATTCTAATGCCGAAAGGATAATGATGAACTAAGTAGAAAAATTACTCAAAGAATAAAAGTTATTTTCTGGTTTCAGAAATTTTATTTTATTTTATGATCATTAAGTTCTGCTTGGAATACAATTTTTTTAAATAAATGATGCACTACGTAAATGAAATTGCGCCTCAGTTAAAGAAAATTATTGTCTAATTATAAATTATATATTCCAAATGGATATTTCTTTCTTTTTTTTTTAATCTTTGTAAAAATGATTTCCTCTCTCATTTTAATAAAAAGTCGAGTAACAACCTAGCAAAACAAGACTTACAGGAAAGATCCGCAAGTGATAAGCACCTGGAGAAATCTTATTAAGCGGAAAATGTTCTTTGTAGTACCCACAACCAAGATTGACCCATCCTAACCCCTACCTTTTTCGGTATTTTTCAGCCACCACTCTCCAAAGTCTTGAATTTTTGGAATGTTTTACACTACTTTTCTCACGCAGTGCGATTAGATTTTGTGACTTATCTTTTATCTCTCTCACCAAATCTTTTATAGTAATGTATTGAATGGTAATTTTTTGTTTTTATATTCAGGGAAACTTGGAAACTAGCGCTGTGCAAGTCAGTACAGATAACAAGACGGGTTTTAAACTCAATATTGTTGCTTCTATACCCCTATTGCAGCTAGATGCAAGTGTAGCCATGAATTTTATTCCAGAGTGTATGACTTTGCAACAGAGTACCTACTACATACCACAATTCGACGGGAAAAACCCGCGATTAAAAGAATTCTTACAAGACGTAGCAGCCGGTGAACGAAGCGTTTCATATACTGTTGTGGTGACATAACTATCACTCTTTGCCATGGAAAGTTAGATGTTTCTCCCCCATCCCTAAAACATAAAATATGATATGTTCCCTGTTAAAACAAATAGAGACGATACCCTCGTATATGTTTGGTGGCCCCGAAAGAGACCGGTGGTTTCAATTATTAACAATCAGAAGAAATGTAAGTGTTACTGGGGCACCTTCTGGTCAGTTATTTTAGTAGACTCAAGTGGTTTTGCGTAGACGGATCCATATGTGAGAAGGAGTCGAGAGTCTAGTTCCTAAATTCCTTCTGGTGTATAAAGTTGGTTCGCTGGTGGTTGGTGGAAGGTTCACTTTCCCACGGATTATTTGAACATTTTCCAGCGGTTTAAAGGCTTCATTTCACTGTTCTAAATCCTTGGAGATGTGGACTGAGTCAACATTCAACTTAAGAATTTCTCTATCTTAAATTCTTGGACCTCCCGATCTTGATTATGTCAGGGTGGCCTTCAATGTCCCCTGGGTAAATGAAACCCTCTGGAAGAAAGGTCAAACGGCGTTTTGGTTTGGAGAGTAAAGTGTGGGAGTTCGTCCGGACCATCCGCGAATATGGTAGACAGCCTCTCGGCGGTCGAGTGTCGGACATGGCCGTTTTCTTCTTGGCGATGGTGTTTTTGTTGGTGAGTTGGCCGGAAGTTTGTAATCCGGTGGATGGTGATCGTCTTTACTGGGTGCAGTGGATTAGCCACGCTCCCTACAAGCTTGCAGTTCCTTCTCAAGCTGTTTCTGGATGGCCCGGGCCCTCGTTTGGCGGGGTTAAGTTTCATAAAAGAAAATTTAAATGGGTGCGAGATCCGGGAGTTTCCTCGCTCAACAATTAGTGAGAATCAGTGAATATGGTCAATTGTTGAATAATTGTTCATTAATATCAATATAATAGTTTATTATTATTGATTTACTTAGTGTGAAAATAACTATTACTACCATTCTAACTTGCCTTGCTTAATTATAAAACTTTTTCTGAGATACTGATAAATGATCAGCTTACGAGAAAATTCTACTTGGAACCTACAAATTTAGCAAGGCAAGTTTGGGAATAGAATTTGAAATGGTAGATTGAAGATAAATGACTGGGGAAGCAAGGCTCATCGAGGTGAGAGTTGGGAATTCAGATCTGCAAAACCAATACTTGTGATAATCAGAAGTGATAGTTCTATCGAGTCGGAATTCTTAGCTCTCCCTTTTTATACATTGAAGATGTATATGAAATAGTTTCCGAATACCATAAAAGTTTAATCCGAGGTAACAAAGGGATCACAAAAACTTAACGACGTATCCTATAAAGGTATACTTTACTTGGGTTGCACGACGATATTACAGACTTTATTCGAGGCTATTGTCCGCAAACTAAAGAATTGCTTGAAAGGGCTACATTGTGCTGACGGACTACATAACACATTATGCGAGCGACTATGACGATTGGGACCGATTGCTCTTATTCTACATGTCTGCTTACAATACTTCCGCGCACAACCAGAATACTCACCTCTTTTACGCAAGGCCTAGAATTAGAAACGTAAGGATCTTATCTACAAGATTTAATCGTATGACTTTTCGAGGAAGTAAGGTTTATGTATATAACGAAGTGAAACCAAATAAATGCAAAAAACGGGCTGCAGGACCGTTTACTATTTTGGATTCACAGAAAATGGTAATTCTATCCTAGAGAATTAACATACAACCCGTGTATGAGACCTTAAGGCATCAGTCGTGCGAATTACAGCTTCTCTACGATCCAAAGATTGAAGCCCTGCAGACCTGCATCATGAGAATAAGCTATCAGGCGCAGTCTTACTAGACAGAACTGAAGACCTTATGTGGGTGGCTCTGGTCCCTAACCACGCAGATTCCTGAAATATTAATATTTCAAGGTAGGTTAGACGACATTGTACAACTTTCTGACATAGGCTTCGTTCATCTAGCCCCTGGATTACATGAATTTTTAACAAATAGTTGACTGTTCAACTGGTAAAGATCAATTTTCAGCAAAAACACAGGAATTTTAATAAAGAATACATGAATTTCTAAGCAAATAGTTGAATTTGAAACAAACCAAAAATAAATTTTCACGGAAAATGGAAACATTAAATTACCATTTAAAAAACGAATTTTCATTAAAATACATGAGTTTAAATAAAAATAGTTGAAGTTTTAACTGGAAAATATGATTTTCAAGTAAAAAACAATTTTTAATAAAGAAAACATGAATTTTCAAACAAAAAGTTTGATTTTCAGCAAGAAGAGATAAATGTTCAACCCTGGTCGACAGTAGTAACACCAACTACAATTTCAAAAATGGAAAATTTAAATTTTCAGTAAAAAAATTAATTCAAAAAATACATGCATTTCTTAACAAGTGGTTGAACCTATGAGAACAAGCAATCTAATTATTGATGGCTAGTTCTCATGGCCTTCTCGTCACTTCGTTGATATGCCGTGGCTGCGAACTTCCATCCGTCCCACTTAGGCGATATCGACATATACAATCATAGGCGTTACTGATCGTTGGAGCAAGAGAGAGCGCGACAGCGATAATTATAATATGGCGTGCCGCTTCTCTTATATTCATGTTCTCTTGAGACCATAGCAGTCCATAGCATTCTCCGTGAACTTGTTCTACATTCAAGAAGTTCGGTATGAAAAAAAGGGAACATGTAAAATGTTCTAGCGGTCCGTCCGCTCTTCGCACTTTTCGTATCAAGGGTTCTACACCTGGACAAGATTTACATAATCTTAAATAACAGACAGGTAATTTTGTATAAGTTTTTTTAGAGCCGTCGCCTTCTTTCACAGAGACACAGTCTTTTTTCCCAGGTAATTGTCGACTCACGTCAAATTCATAGTAAAAGCCTTTCACAATTTTAACTGTGTCTTCTGATAACTTTTTACCCGGCCTAGGTTTTGGGGATGTTCCAATACCAGTTGTTGTGTGCAATTGTACAGCTTTACGAGCTAAACTGTACGGCACTCCAAACATAGATGTTATTTTCCGAATTCCCCAACCCTTTGGTACCATAGTCAGAAGTTGGACTGCTTAGGATCTATTGGGGTTTTTATTTAATTGAAATTATTTCTTGAAAAAAAGATCCTACTCCATCTTTACTCCATAATTGTATCTTAATTTCGTTCTTTAAGTCTTCTACGTCGTTCTTACTAGTGTCAACTTCAATGCACTTAAACACCTTTTTTAATTATACAATGAGAGTTGCCTTTATCTCAATCGTTTTCTGAATTTGTGCAGTTTTTGTTCGAAGCTCTCTACTCTTTACAAAGGAGGCATTTCCTAAAATCTGTAGGATTTCAGTCAATTCAGAAAGATCTTTTTCCCTTTCGACATCTCCTTTTAACTCTTCAAAAAAGTCGTCATCAAATTGAGGTAAATCTCTAACCAATTAAAAATTCATTTCTTCAGGAGAGTCTTCAGCAGATTGAGGTGATTGCTCTACTTCATCATCAAATGAAGAAGAGCCTCTCTGATTTTTTATTTCTAATCTACATGTGGTACAAATGTATTTGTCTAAGCCAACGGAAAATGTTGCACTAATTAAATGTAAAACTTGCCGAAGTTTTCTTATATCGACTCTACTGTGTTTCTTATTTGCAAAGGGATTAAATTAATTTATTCGCGGCATCTTTTCTTCAATAAGTACACAAATTAGCCTTACTCTTAACGAGATTTCAGACTAAAAATGACGAAACGTGAATTTGAAGTTAAGAGGATTTTCTTTTGTCTCAAAAGTAATTGTTTTGCAGCAAGAAATATCACATGCGACTAACTTCACCTAATCTTGCAGCCTAAATAATTTTGTTTGGTTAAAAAACATATTCACGGGGCTCAAAACAAAACAGACAAGAGGATAATGCTTTTGTTTCAAGATGACTTTTTCTCTGAGTGTTCATAATAATTATGAACATTAATGTTCATAAACAATTTTTGTTAACAAATACACATTGCGATCATTTTTTCATTAATTTTTTTATGTGTGAAATAAACTAGTACTGCCTGGCCAAAGACCCTGGCAGGCATGCTTTTCATAGTGTCAAAAGCTCTTAATTATAATTGTAAGCTTTTGTAACAAAAATTGTTTGTAAAAAATTGTTTATTATAATATAAATATTCTCTATAGACAAACTTCACATTTTGACATTATTTTATGAAAAGGTTCAGTTGATTATGCAAACAAATCATGAAAAAATGGTCGAAGTGTGTATTTATTTACAAAAGTTGATTAAATAATGCTTAAATGTCGGCTATTTGTGACTAATTGTAATCGCACATCAGTATATGCAGTATTTCATACAAAAGCTATAGATTTTAAGTAGCTAGTCATTGCAAATGATGACAAAATGAGTTTCGTTTTCATTAGTTTCTTTATAGCATTATTAAGATTTTTTTGTTAATCTAACCTACTGAGAATAAGTTTTAGTTAATTATTACATCGATTTATGTCAGTTTTTAATAAATTTGAACGTAATTAAATGAATGGTACTTGTCGGGCGTTTTTGTCCCAAAATGTGCTCTTTCCCCACTGTGCGATACTGGGAGAGCACCACGGTGGCAGCGCACGGTCCCACTAAAATGACATTATCTCGTAATCTAGAAGAGTCACCATTAATTTTTTTTTTAAATTAAAGGTGAAATTATAAGGAATTGAATTCTCTTAACAAGAAAAAAGACATTTTTTCCTTCAAGACGAAAAACTGAATTCAAAATTTGTTTAGACATTTTTTTGGTCAAAATTAAACAACATTTTTTTTTGGTTTGAATTTTCAATCCAAAGCGTAAACTTTTATCTATAACACCTACAATTTTCAGTAAAATTCTGTGCATGGTTTCAGAAATATAGATAATTCAAAAAAAGGTGATGCCGAAATTCAACATGGCGTAACTCCCGTAATGTTATACATTTTCAAAAATCTTTTGGACCCCAATTGTCTATTATATAAGACTATAATTTTCCGAAGTTTACTCAAAGTCGAACAACTACTTGCAGATCCTGATATTCCTGACGTATACTGACCCAAAAGTTAAATTTTCAGTAAAAAACGGATTTTCATCATATTGCTTGAACTTCAAAAAAAATAGTTTTGTAATAAAACGCGATTTTTTTTATTAAAGTACATGAATTTTCAAACAAATAGTTGAATTTTCAAAAAGAAAAATTAATTTTTAACCAAAAATGGATAAATTACATTTCCAGTAAAAAAAACGAATTTTCATGCGGGTTTTGGGGCGGTATTGGGGAACAAACCCGACTAGGCCAGTCAACGAAGTACAAATATGACTCTAACTTCGAATTAATTCTGAAAAAGCTAAATTGTTCATTTATAAATTCCAAGTGGGATGTTAAACAACCATACAAATTTCATTAATGTTCAGCCTTGTTAATGTTAATGTTGTTAATGTTCAGTACCTCATTCTGCACCAATGAGGTCCGTTCAACTTTTTTGCATTGTTAACCCTTTATCTAAAAAAAGGAGGTAAAGAACCACTTTGGACAAAACTATTCTTGCCTGATTTAATAATTTTTTTTTGATCCCAGTGAACCTATATTATGTCCATAAGCATTTCTCCAGATTACCTAATACCTCATCCAAAGCAAATTTCGGTAAATTAATTATCACCTTATTTAATAAATTGTTTGCACCCGTCTTCAGTAGGAACTTTGTAAGACGCTTGCTTGAAATGTGTACAAAAGATAACTACAAAGTTTAAATAATTTTCCGTAATTTTCATCATTGAAAAGTAGGCTTCATTGAACTTATGTCAAATTTCTTCGAAAACTCCGAACTCCTACCCGGTTAGAAGCCTTGCATTCAAAGGTATTACAAATTTTGAGTCCCTAAGAATGCCGTTTCTGTCCTTCGTTTTTTAATCCTCATCAGGCGGCGAAAATAATAAGATTCCGATCCCTTTTAAAGCTAATTGGAGCTGCTAGACGTAACCTCCAATAAATTAAAAAAAAAAAACAAATAATTTTCGTTTGTAGCAATAGAAAGCGCTCCAAAATCATCAAATTTGCAAAATCCAGTAGGATTGTATACAAGAAAACATCTCTTTCTCATTAATGGTTCGCTTTGTTCAAATATTATCAATTACAAAAATATAAAATCATGATAAAAAATTCAAAACATTATTTTTTCGCAGGACCTTCCGTGTAGAAATAAATCCTAACATAGGAAAATAACCGATGCTATATTTTAAAACGTTCATTACCCCATTATTATTCGAAAAAACAGTAAATAAAAGTAGCGAATTTTGCTAAATTAAAAGGGATTAAAATTTTTGTATTTCTTGGTTGCGTCTCGGTATTCAGGAGCCTTCTTACCGAATACAACTGCTCTTTGCTAATAATGTACGAAAATTTCCGAAGCAGTCGCCGTGGCTAGGGAGCCGAAGAAAAATGCCCTCCTTTTCCGAAGGTGTCTTAAAACGTGACAGAAGTGGGTGAATACACGTGCTCTGACGTTTGTGGTCCTATGTTTGTCGCTTCGCTCAAAAAGAAAAATGATTTTGTCCCATTCACCGACGATTCATCTGGGTCGTGTGAGGTTAAATTCCTCAGTCACAAGAGTAAAGCAATGGGTGAATTTGAAAATTGCAGATCACTTGTGAGCACGCAGCTGGAAACAAAAATCAAAGTCCTACAAACAGATAACAGAAAGGAGTACGATAATGAAAGTTTCAACGCGTTACTTAAAAAGCATGAAATAATGCGAAGATTGGCACGGAGTTTCTGAAAGGCGTAACAGAACACTGATGGACACGACAAGGTGTCTCTTGATAGAGTCAGGATTATCTGCAACGTTCTGGGCAGAGGTTCTCAATATAGCGAATTACATCCGCAATATAACACCTTCTGAAAAGCTTAACGGCAAGACGCCATATGAAGCTTGGTTTGAAAAGCCTCCAGATGTGTCATACTTCAAACGCTTCGGTATTGAAGTGTTAGTAAATAACAGATCACCAGGTTTACTAAAAATAGAGCCGCGAACAGAAGAAGAAATTTTCCTGGGATACAGCGCAGAATTCAAGGCGTGCCGTGTTTGGCTGAACGATAAAAGGAAGGTAAACATATCTACGGATGTTATTTTCTTGGAGGAAACTCCGATCCGCTTGACCGAAGGTCCCAGGATTTTCGACCGAAAGAAGTTTATCAGCAAAAATCATGAAGTGATTCTGACGAAACAGAATGCGGCGAACCCGTTGTCAAAGTTGATCTCTGCAACAATCGAGAAACAATCATCCGTTCACTCAGAATGTACAAGTGATTCCCAACGATGAGGGTGGTTAAGATGAAGAAAATTCTTCGGAAGGTGAAGATTTCCTTGGATTCGATGTTCCAGCTCCTGTGGGTGCACCAAGATGAGGTAAGCCACGTAAAGTGCGCACTGAACGGCCTGGTAAACCACGGAAAGTCTACGGGGCAGCAGGTAACGACGTCCAGATTTAGCTCACACAGCAAGTGTGTTGAGTCGATTTAATTATTAGGGAGGATCCAAAGATGACAGGCGTTCCTTCGTTGGATATATATTTCTGATGCAACTCGGGACGACTGGTGTGAAGTCAACAAATTTGTTTGTTGAATACAAGTGGTCAAGTGGTCTTGGAGCACGTGGCATCTGACGTTCTGACCAAGGCTTTAACCAGGCCTAAATATGAACAATGTCTTCCTTCACTACGACTATCTAAAGTGTAAATTGTTTATCCAGAGGTTGTCTCAAGGGGAAGTGTTGGATTTGTTAATTTAAATGTACACAACCCTCTGCGTTTATTTATCGACTACGGCGTTTCTTTGTTTCTCACGTCAAAACCTACAGAATGAGTTCGTTGATTCATAACCAGTGTGCTTGACCTTCTGGATCGTTTCATTTCTATGTAAAGAATTTCGGGATGTAAAATTTCTTAATTTAACGTCTGGGAAATAACTAATTATTATTGGTAAGAAAAAACCTTATTTAATCGACTTCTTCCAGACTATTTATATTTATTTATAAATAGTCTCGAAGAAGTCGATTAAATAAGGTTTTTCCTTACCAATAATAATTAGTTTCATTTCTAATTATATTGCTCTTTATTCGTAAATGCTGTGTTTGTTTCTATGTGTTAGTTTCCCTGGACATTTCTAACATTAGCCTCAATAGTGAAAGGTTCTCGAAATGCATTTCTCAGTATTTATGACTACTGATTGAATTTTGAGGGAATAGGCTGATTAATTGGAATCCATATTTTTTCAGATACCTTGAGAAAGGTCTATTCAATTCCATAATCAATATCGGTAAATTTCAGTTAAAAATTGTACAGATGAAACTAGGTACAGTAGTAAAAAGTTCTCGAGATGTATTTCTCAGCATTTATGACTATTTTGTGCATTTGTAGGGGTTAGTCTAATTAATTTAAATCCAGATTTTTGCTAAGATCTTGAGAAAGGTCTATTCAATGTAATATTATGTTAGCGTTCAAATTAGCGTTCCATCAAGATTCAAAACAACTTCATGTTGTATCTTCCAACCAAGGTTCTATCGTGTTTTCATTTTGTCTTGTCTGTCACTAGTCCTGTTATGTAAACTTTTTTATTTATGAATAATAAACATTTGGTTCATAAAAATTTCTGCTTATTCAATTAAGCTTATAATGTAAGAACTACATTTCTGCCAGGTTATGGAGCCAGGTGGCTTTTGTATTATATAACCCAAAAACGAAAATAAAAAAGTTCGTGTATTGAAAAATGAAAATGAAAGCTCAAGCCGTATTAACATGGATCAACACCGACGAAAAGGAAAAGGCAGATTTGTTACTATCTATCAGCTCAAAGGAACTAAAAAACATTAAAGGTTGCGAAATTTCGAGGGATATTTGGTTAAAACTGGAAACGATCTGCAAATCAACGGCACCGGCGCGAAATGTCTCTCTATGGAAACGCTTGACGGCGTACAAGATGGATGCAACTGGTGATATTTCCGAGCAAATGAGTAAATTTTTTGGAATTATCAACGAATTATCGGAATTAGATTTTCAGTTTGAAAATGAACAGCAGTCAATAATGCTTTTACTCAGTCTTCCTAAAAGCTACGATAACCTTCGATGTACCATCGTTGCTCAGACTAAATTACCAGATCCAGAAACTCTAAAGCAGAAAATCCTTGATAAAATTGACACCAGGAAACAAAAAGCCAAGGAAAGTGATCGAAGTGCTATGTTAGCATAGGGAAAATTTAGAAAGAAATTTAATAATAAGAAAACAGAAAATAAAATAACATATGATTCTGAAAAAATATTTAAGCTTCAGTGTCATTGATGCAGACGAACTGGTCACAAGGCCGCTGATTGTCCAGAAAAGAAAGAAAAGGCTTCCGTTGCTGAGGATGAAGCTTTTCTAGCATCAGTAGTAGAATCAATTGCCCTTGGTGCAGGAATCGACTCACAGAAGGAAAAGTGGTGTCTTGATAGTGGATACACTTCGAATCTATGTAAGGATGAAAATGTTTGCATAAATTTCGAAAGTACTCTACACAAAAAACTGCACCTCGCTAGTGATGCATCTACTGACGTGAGAGCGAAAGGTACAATTAGAATAGTGGTTCCAGACGGGAAAACAGAAAAAGGTATACGTTTAGATAATACACTATTTGTACCTGATCTTCAGACAAAACTTATGCATGGCATCAAATGATTTTCGGAAAATGCAAGAAATAATTTGACACGAACGATTAGGTCACTTGAATCAACATGATCTTTTTCAAATGAAGAAAAACGAAGTCACAACTGGAATGACGTGGAGAAATGAATCTTTTATACCACCATGCGAAATTTGCCTGTAGGGTGAGATTACATTTATTCCTTTTCCAAAACATTGAAATAAATGTACAAAAGTTCTAGAAATTGTGCACTCGCATCTATGTAGTCCAATGCGAACAGAATCCAAGGGAAAAGCAAAATATTTTATCACTTTTATTGACGATAGTTCACGATGGTGTTAAAATAGGTTTTTACGCAAGAAAAGCAATGCTCTTCAAGCTTTTAAAGAGTACAATAGTTTTCGGGAAAAGCAGAAAGGTGTTCAAATTGAAGCTTTTCAAACTGACAATAGACGGGAGTTTCTGAGCAAGGAGTTCGATTCGTTTTTGAAACAAGAAGGTATCAAGCGTCGTCTTACTGTACCTTATACGCCGCAACAAAATGGAATTGCTCGAAGAAAAAATCGAAGTCTTGTAGAAATTGCACGTTGTATGCTCCTGCAATCATCTTTCTGGGCTGAAGATATTCTCACAGCAAACTACATCAGGATTCGATGTCCTACAAAAACACTTGACGGAAGAACTCCATTCGAAAAATGGACACGACATTTCACGGACCTAAAACACTTACGAATCTTTGGAGAAAATGCAGTAGTCATTGACAAAGATATCTCGAGAGGAAAAATGGTACCTCTTGGTAATAAATGCGTTTTCCTGGGTTACAGTGAAGATTCCAAAGGTTACCAAGTTTGTTTGCCAACCGATGAAAAAGTAGTCACTGCGAGAGATATTAGATTTATGAATAAAATTGAAAATCAAGGAAGTTTTGAAGATTTCATTCAATGTAACATTAAATTTCAGTAAATTTCAGTTAAAAATTGTACAAGTGTAAATAGATTCGGTAATAAAAAGTTCTCGAAATGCATTTCACAGCATTTATGAATATAGTGTAAATTTTGAGGGGTTAGGATAATAAATCTAAATCCGGATTCGTGGAAACACTTTGAGAAAGTTATATTCAGTGCCATAATAAATTTCAGCAAATTTCAGTTAAAAATTGTATAGCTGAAAATAGAAACAGTAGTCAAAAGTTCTAGAAATGCATTTCTCAGCATTTATGACTATTGTGTGTATTTTGAGGGGTTAGGCTAATTAATCTAAATCCAGATTTTTGCACACACTTTGAGAAGTTTCTATTCAATGTAATATTCAGTTTCTGTAAATTTCAGTTGAAAATTGTACAGGTGAAAATAGGTCAAGTAGTAAAAAGTTCTCGAAATGCATTTGTCAGCATTTATGACTGTCAGATATTAGACTGTTTACAAGCTACACCTCTGTGTGCGGTGTGCTGCCATCTACGTGTGGTGCTTTTTGGTTTCTTTGTCTGCGACGTGTGATTTGTTAGTCTCTCGAATATCATCGAGTCGTCAGGTCGTTAATTGCCTGATCGAATAAAGCGTCATTTATAGTTATATTAATTATTTAGTCATTTATATTCATTTACAGTTGCATTCGCGATCCGAATTGAAAATAACGAAAACAAATTTTTGCTGGAAGTAGTGTCGTTCAGTTCGAGGAGAAGCGTGCGGACATTAGAAACTTTCGCGAGATGAGTTCCACGCACTCGACGCGTATCGAAGCCTTAGGAAAGGATAACTTCGATACGTGGAAACTAAAAGTGAAGGAGTTACTAGTAAAGAATGATGCTTGGGAGTATGCGAGCGGCGAAAAGGTGATACCGGATATCGTCCAAGGAGATGAAAATGCTGTTTCGATAGTTGCAGCACACGCAATGAACATCGCGGACATGAAAGCACACTCGGATTTGGTATTAGCTATCCAACCATCTGAATTAAAGCAGATCAAGGGGTGTGAGATCACGAGATCTATGTGGTTGAAGCTGTACACTATCTGCCAATCTAAAGGGCCCGCTAGAAAAGCAGCTCTTTAAAAAAATTGACATTGAACAAGATGGCAGAAGGCCAGGATATTCGTGACCACATTCGAGAATTCTTCAACGTAGTTGATAAGCTTTAGGAGATGCAGGTGGTAATTAACCAAGGCCAACTCACCATCATCCTGTTGTATAGTCTTCTGTACAGCTTTGAGAATTTAGGAGGTGCAATCGAGACGCGAGATATCCTACCCAGTGCTGAAGATCTGAAAATGAAGATCTTTGAAGAGAGCGATGCCAGGAATTCGAAACAGCTAGAAAACTCGGAAACCGTCAGTGCCACAATTCCATCTTTTTAGGGGTATTACTCTCAGACACAGCACTTGCCACTTCCGACATTTCCGGTAAATAATACAATCCATCGATGCTATTCGCGTACAGTTTTTCAACTCCATTTTCGTCACGAATCACAACTGAACTTTTCTTGAATGTTACTTCGTACCCATTGTCGTAGATTTTTCCCACTGACAGCAAGTGAGTTCTCAAATCAGGCACGTGCAAAGTATTATACAAGTTCAGGGATTTCATATGAAAATGGGAAGGGAAAGAAACCTGGAAAAGGACAGCAAACAGAAAAACCCTTCCATTCAAATGTCACAAGTGTAAGCAGGTTGGACATAAGTCTGTGGATTGTAAAATGAAAGTTAACAAATCGTCGGAAAAGTCGGCTCAAATAGAGAAAATGGGGTTTCTCATAACTACAAGCCAGGAGTCTGCGTTGAAAACTGAAGGTACCCCGCGAGGAACAAAATGGTTACTCGACAGTGGCTGCACCTCGCATATGTGCAACGATAAGAATAAGTTTTTTCACAGTGAAAAATGCGAAAGTGAGAAGCTAAATTTAGCAAGTAGTGCTACCACTAACATTGGATCCAAAGGTATAGTCAAACTATTGGTTATCGAATGTAATCACGTGAAATACCTGAACTAGGATAATACTTTGCACGTGCCTGATTTAAGAACTCACTTGTGGTCAGTGGGAAAAATCTGCGACAATGGGTACGAAGTAACAATCAAGAAAAGTTCAGATGTGATTGGTGACAAAAATGGAGTTGAAAAACTGTACGCGAATAGCATCGATGAATTGTATTATTTACAGGAAATGTCGGAAGTCGCAAGTGCTGTGTCTGAGAGTGATACCCCAAAAAAGTTGGAATTGTGGCTCCGACGGTTGAGGCATCTCAACGAGAAGGATGTGAAATCTGTGTAGGGGGAAAGTTAGCG
Source organism: Belonocnema kinseyi (assembly GCF_010883055.1). Lineage (NCBI taxonomy): Eukaryota > Metazoa > Arthropoda > Insecta > Hymenoptera > Cynipidae > Belonocnema > Belonocnema kinseyi. The sequence goes on from NC_046662.1 coordinate 145,755,535, forward strand.
CAAAGGCCCTTCCTGAAAAGCTCGTCACGAAAGACGGGGCTACTTGAGTTAATACATATGGATCTGTGCGGACCGATACGTACACAATCTCTAAGTTGGGCGAAATACTTCATGACGTTCGTCGATGACGCAACACGTTGGTGCGTGGTCAAGTTCCTCAAATCAATGCAAAAAGTATCGCAATCGCGATTTAGACTTTGAAAATTGCGGTATTGTCAGAAAATTTACGGTACCTCATTGTCCTGAAAAAAACGGTGTGTAAGAACGGAAGAACCGTACGTTGGTGGAAATGGCCAGGTGTCTCTTGATCTCCTCAAACCTGCCAACATCGTTTTGGGCTAAAGCGGTGTCCACTGCAAACCACTTGAGAAATAGATGCCCTTTTAGAAGTATAAATGGAGGAATACCTTTTGAAAAATGGACTGGATTAAGTCCTAATCGGTCGTATCTGAAAAGTTTCGGATATAAAGAATTCTCACTGGATAAAACACCTGGAAAAGAAAAAATCCAGGTCCGTGCACGTAGGTGTATATTTCTAGAATATTCTGAAGAGTCTAAAGGTTACAGAGTCTGGCTCACTAATGATAAAAAGGTTTATCTACGATTTTCTGCCTAAGAAGAAATTTCAGAATTTCATTTCTGAAAGTGTGTTCGGGAAAAAGCACTACATCCAAAGTTCCGAAGACAAAAACTGGGTAGAATTGGAGTTGAGAAGCAGTGCCCTAAATAAAATTCATCGTAAAGTGGACCAGGATTCTTAAAACAAACAAGATTTCCATGGATTCGAGAATATACAAGAGGCTACCGTGAATGAAAATGGTCATCAAGAAGATGAAGAAAGAAGATTGCCTGGAAGACCAAAAAATATAAAAACCGGAAATCCTGGGAGGCCGAAGAAGAAATTTAATACGATGAGAGCTGGAATAGCCCTTGAGGAATATCCGGAATGTGCCAATCTTGCAGAGATTCCATTAAAGGAGGCATTAAGTGAAAACGAGAGCGAAGACTGGAAGCGCGCAATTAATGAAGAATTTCGAGCACTGATCAAAAATGAAATTTGGAATTTGGTGGATATTCCGAAGGACTGAAATTTAATGGGGTCCAGAATTGTGCTTCGCATTCAGTGTAATGCAGAAGGAGTCCTGGAAAGAAGGAAGACACGCGTGGTAGCCAAAGGTTATTCTCAGCTTCCAGGAGTCGACTTTAAAGAAATATTCGCCCCAGTTGTTCTTCTTCATTCTGTCATATTGTTGCTGGCTCTTCCTGTAGAACATGATCTCATTAATCATCATCTTGACGCCTGAAATAATCCTCAAGGAAAAATTGAAGGACCAAGAAGTGGATTTAATGAGAAACGCCTTAGAAATGTTACAAAGAATTCAAAATGGCAACCAAGTTTGTTTGATGGAGAAGGCACTTTATGTCTTAAAGCAAGCTAGTAGACAGCGATATGTAAAACTGGATAAGGAATTTCGTGTCCTTGGACTGAAAGGACTAAACGCAGATGTTTGCATCTACATGACAAAATCTGGAGATGAGATCTTAATCATCGCCATTTATGTCGATGAAATTTTGTTTTTTCAAAAAGCTCCAGTTGGCTGTCAAGCTTCAAACAAAAATTCGGGGAACAATTTCAAATAAAAGATCTGGGTAAGGTTAAGCACTGCTTGGTGATGGAATTTCGACAAGGAGAGGATTGCTCGATAATATCGTAAACTGGATATATTGAAGAAATTCTCAAGAAGTTTGAAATGGAAAACTCAAAATCAGCTGTAACACCGGTGGGTCTGGGGACGAAATTGAAGAAACTCGAGGAATCATCAAAAGAAGATGTAAGTTATCCTTTTAAGGAACTCATATGGAGTCTTATCTATCTGTCCGTAGCTACAAGACCAAACAGAACCCATACAATTCCTTTGATCGCAATTCACCCTCAAGTTCCCGCAATGACTAGTGTGTGTATTTTGAGGGGTTAGTATAATTTATTGAAATCCAGATTTTTTCTGAGATCTTGAGAAATGTCTATTCAATATAATATTACACTTCAGTAGATTTCAGTTAAAAATGGCACAGTTGAAAATATAGAAAGCAGTAAAAAGTTCTCGAAATGCATTTTTCAGCATTTATAACTATTGTGAGTATTTTGAGGGTTTAGTCTAATTAATTTAAATCCAGATTTTCACAAATACCTTGCGAAGGGTCTATTTAATGTAACATTAAATTTCCGGGAAATTCAGTTAAAAATTGTACATGCGAAAATAGGTAGAGTAGTAAAAATTTCTCGAAATGCATTCCTCATAATTTATGACTTTTGGTTGTATTTTGAGGGATTAGGTTACTTAACTGAAATCCAGAATTTAGCTGAGATCTTGAGAAAGGTCTATTCAATGTAATATTAAACTTCAGTAGATTTTAGTTCAAAATTGTACAGGTGAAAATAGAAACAGTACTAAAAAGTTCTAGAAATGAATTTCTCAGTATTTATGACTATTGTGTGTATTTGGACTGGTTAGTATAATTAATTGAAATCCAGATTTTTGCTGAGATCTTGAGATAGGTCTATTCAATTTAATATTAAATCTAATTAAATTTCAGTTAAAATTTTACATGTAAAAATAAATAAAGTAGTAAAAAGTTCTCGAAATAAATTTCTCCGCATTTATGACTATTGTGTGTGACGGTGAGCCTGAACGAATTTTAAATGGGGGTGGCCAAAGAGTTCTTATATTATTTTTGGGTTTCGTTCTAGAATGCTTCAGAAACAATTACCATGAAAAATTAAAATATTTCTTAGAGCCGTTTTATATTTTATGTTGTTTTAATGGGATTTTTTAAAGTGATTTGAAAAAAGTATTTGTTTTCGAAATAAGTTACGTTTAAAGTACAAAAATGATAATTATTCTTTTTAACCCTTATTACTTATACCTCTGAAAAATGACCTATTAGTCACATGGGGTCAATTTGACCCCAGCAGACTTTTGATATGTTGTATATTGATTGTACGCATGGTTTCAACTTGAAAAAATTCACTGACGCTATATAATACATAGAAATTAGATTCTGAGAGTTTTTTTTTTAATGAAAATTATTTTGAGGTGTATAAAAAATTCTCAAAATCCAATTCAAATTTGAGCCTGGAGTTAATGTTGGTGTCATCCTGACCCCATGTAAGTGATGAGGGTTAATCTAAATCTTGAATAATAAGTGTATTTTTACATAATTATTCATGTACAAATGTATGTAAAATTATGTAAAAATACACTTATTTTACAAGATTTATATTCAAAGAATAATTAATATGATTTTTGTACTTTAAACATAACTTATTTCGAAAACAAATCCAGTATAATTAATTGAAATCCAGATTTTTACAGAGATCCTCCACAAGGAGGGATCATTTTTTAATTACGTCATTACATTCATGTATATAACTAATGCAGTTTTTCAAATATTTTTTAATAAGAATTTGTGTGAATAAAGCTGAATATAGGTTAAATAAATTATTACTTGTCCAATCCTCAAATAATTATTTCTACCTGCAAAAAAATTTTATGAAAATCCATTAATTTTCACGCTTTCAGTGTTCCTCCTTAAATCCAGATTTTTGCAGAGATCTTCAGAAAGGCCTATTCAATGTAATACTGAATTTCAATGAATCTCAGTAAATTATTGTGCAGGTGACAATAGATTCAGCAGTAAAAAGTTCTCGAAATACATTTTTCATCATGTATGACTATTGGGTGCCTTTTGAGGGGTTAGGATGATGAATTTAAATCCAGCTTTTCGCATAGGTCGTTAGAAAGTTCTAATCAATTTAATATTAAATTTCAGTTAAAAATTGTACAGGTGAAAATAGATTCAGTAGTAAAAAATTTTTGAAATGCATTTCTAATCACCTGACTATTCAGTGTATTTTGAAAGGTATGGGTAATTAATTTAGATCCAGATTTTGGCAGAGATCTTCAAAACGGTCTATTCAATATAATGTTAAATTTCAGTAAATTTTATTTAAAAATTCTACAGGTGAAAATAGAAACAGTACCAAAAATTTCTCAAAATGCATTTCTCAACATTTATGTCTATTATGTGTATTTTGAGGGGTTAGGCTATTCAATTTAAATTCACATTTTTTCGAAATCTTCAAACAAGTGTATTCAATATAATATTAAATTTCACTAAATTCCATTAAAAATTGTGCAGGTGGAAATAGATTCAGTATTAAAATGTTCGCGAAATGCAATTCTCAGCATTGATGATTATTGGGTGAATTTTGAGCGACAAGGCTCATCAATTTAAATCCAGACTTTTTTAGAGCTCTTCAGACAGATCTATTTAATGTAATATTGAATTTCAGTAAATTTCAGTAAAAAATGATGCATGTGAAAATAGATAAAGTTGTAAAAAGTTTTCAAAATGCATTCCTCAGCATTTTAGACTATTGGGTGTATTCTGAAGGGATAGGATAATTAATTTTCATTTCGATTTTTACAGAGATCTTCAGCCAGTTCTACTCAATTTAATATTAAATTTCAGTAAATTTCAGTGCAAAATTTAGTATTAAAAATTTCTCGAAATGCATTTCTCAGTATTTATGAATATTGGGTGAATTGTGAGGGGTTAGGCAAACTAATTTAAATCCAGATTTTTGCTGACATCGTTAGAAAGATCTAATCAAAATAATATTAAATTTCAGTAATTTTCAGTTAAAAATTGTACATGTGAAAATAGATAAATTAGTGAAAGTTTTCGAGATCAATTTCTCAGCCTTTTTGACTATTGGTTGTATTTCGAGCGGTTAAGCTAATTTATTTAAATCCAGATTTTTGCAGAAATCTTCAGACAGGTCTATTCAATGTAATACTAAATTTCAGTGAATTTATGTAAAATATTGTGCAGCTGAAAAAAGATTCAGCTGTAAAAAGTTCTTGAAATGCATTTTTCATCATGTATGACTATTGGGTGTATTTTGAGGGGTACGGGTAAAAAAAAATTTAAGAAATTTAAATTAGACCAACATCAAAATTAAAAATCCCATTTAACGTCCAATAATCAAGTTGATGCAAAATCCATTTAAATAAAAAAAGAATCCAGCGACCAAATTTGGACAGAGTCCTTGAGAATCAAATTAAAATTTTGTTCTAAAAATTTGTTGGGAGTATTAATAGTTGAAATAACTATTCTTAAGGAATAGCCATCATTGTGAATCTTTCTCAAACCATAACATCTTGCAAGAACAATGTCTTCAGAGTTAATATCAGTCCATCTTATATCCTTTCCCAGAAGTCCTTTCTTTCTCCAATTGTCAAGTATCTTAAAAGTGTCTCTTTTTAATTTTTTCAACGAATTTTCATGTTACAATTCAAAATTATCATGATCAGAAAGCAAATTCTCCGCATCCCCACTATAATTCGAATTTTTCATGCAAACAGTAATACTGTCTTTATCAGCATTCATGCAAACTATATCAGGGTTGTCTATAAGAAACTCTTTCTTCATCACGAAACCTTTAGAAATTCTACGATCAATATAACTGATATGCAAACTATTTTTTTCAACAAAGCTCTTTGACAAATGTATAACCTTGTTTCGGAAATCCTGCTGATCCAAAATAGGTATTTTGTGTATATTTGATTCAATATCTTTTGCAATTTCCATCATTTGTTTTGCCTTAGTTTTTATCACACGGTTACTAAAACCTTGACCTAATCTGAGAATATCTGTAACTAAATCAGGAATTTGAATATCTGTCAAATTAACAAACTAAGCATCTTTACCTTCTTCAAAAATCCTATGTAAATTTAAATTTTGCTCTTGAACACTAGTTTGCTGATGAATTAAATTTGAAAATTTGTTATCATGTTTTACATCGCTGCTTAAAAATCCTTAAGTGAGGAGAATCTGATGCTTTAAAAGATTAATAATTTCGTTAAAAAAATTCAACATAAATGCTTATTTCTGTAATCAAAACTCTCTTTAAAAATTTTTACTTAATCCAAAAGATGTCGATAGTAACGAAAATTTGTCTGGAATTGTATATCTCATGAAATGTAATTAGTGTGAAAAAGTTTATATTTATGAAACAGGTAGAAGATTAAAAACAAGAGTTTCGGAACTTAAAAGAGATTGTAGAGTTGGAAATTTTAATACAGGCCTTTCACAACATTTTTGGAACTTAAACCATTATTTTGATTTCGATTTTAATAATATTAAAATTCTTGCTAGGGAAAAAAATACATATAAAAGACGCATAATAGAATCTATTTTTATAAACAAATATCACAATATTTCGATTAACATACAGACAGAAATAATGAATGTCAACAAAATATATCAAAGCATTATAAAATAAACAAAACCATGTGAAAATCCCAGTTGCTTTGGCGCGCTTTTCTTATTCGAGGTTCTTTAATATTACGCCTTTATTCTGTATTCATGAATTTACCACCTTAATGTATGTCTCGTGTCTACTGAACTATATGTTCGTCGTTGTCAAAAAACATCGGCAGAATTTCCGTTCATTTCAGATGTAGTTTTTTTATTAAAAATGCCTCTACAATTTTTATGAGGGTTTTATATTACATGTTTTTCGTTACATTTTAATTTAATTTGGTGTCACACGTCATTATTATTTTAAAAAATTGACATGAACTATTGACAGATGTTTGACTCCGAAATTATTATTCTTGGTTTTTTACAAGATAAAAACACAGATAATTTTTATTTCTTTTACTTTTAAAAAATCAATTTGTGTGTAATTATATGTAAGAAAAGATCGTTATTTGTATATTCTTTATTTAGATTCTTTGGAAAAGGCACGCAGTGATAGTCGAAACGTCAGAATAGACAGAATTTCATAAACGAACTTTCCATTAATTTCGTTTTATTCTTTTAATTAATGAAGACCGTAAGATCTACAAAAAAGAAATCTTACTCTTATATGAGTGATTAATTTACATCCAGATTTTGGCTGAAATCTTCAAAACGGTATATTCAATATAATATTAAATTTCAGTAAATTTCAGTTAAAAATTCTACATGTACAATTCTACACCATAAATGACATCAATAATGAGCGTTTAGGCTAATCAATTGAAATCCGGGTTTTTGCAGATAACTTGAGAATAGTCTATTCAATGTAACATTAAATTTCGGTCAATTTCAGTTGAAAATTGCACATGTGGAAATAGACACAGTAGTAAAAAGTTCTTGAAATACAATTCTCATCATGTATGACTATTCAGTGTATTTTGTGGGGTATGTGTAATGAATTCAATTCCAGATTTTTGCTGAGATCTTTAGAAAGGTCCATTAAATGTAATATTAAATTTCAGCAAATATCATTCTGAAATGGTACAGGTGTAATTAGATTCAGTAGTAAAAAGTTCTCGCGATGCATTTCACAGCATTGATGAATATAGTGTACATTTTGTGGGCTTAGGCTAATAATTCTAAATCCGGATTTTTGGACACACATTGAGAATGTTATATTCAGTGACATAATAAATTTCAGCAAATTTCAGTTAAAAATTGTTTAACTGATAAACAGACAGTAATAAAAAGTTCTAGAAATGCATATCTTAGCATCTATGACTATTTTTTGTAATGGGAAGGGTTAGGCTAATTAATCTAAATCCGGATTTTTGCACACACTTGGAGAAATTTCTATTCAATGTAATATTCAGCTTCTTTAAATTTCAGTTTAAAATTGTACAGGTGAAAATATGTAAAGTAGTAAAATGTTCTTGAAATTAATTTCTCCGCATTTATCACTATTGTTTGTCACGGTGAATCTGAACGAATTTTAAATGGGGTTGACAAAAGAGGGCTTATATTACTTTTGGGTTTCGTTCTAGAATACTTCAGAAACAATTTACAAGCAAAATTAAAATAATTCTTAGATCCGTTTGTTATTTTTTATAGTTCTAATGTGATTTTTTAAACAATTTTCAGAAAAAGGATGTTTTCGAAATAAGTTATGTTTAAAGTTCAAAAATGATATTTATTATTCTTTTTAACCCTCATCACTTATACATCTGAAAAATGACCTATTACTCACATGGGGTCAAATTGACCCCAGCAGACTTTTGAAATGTTGTATATTGATTGTATGCATGGTTTCATCTTGACAAAATTCAACGACGCTATATAGCACATAGAAATTAGATTCTGAGAGTTTTTTTAAAATGAAAATTATTTTGAGGTGTAAAAAAGATTCTCAAAATCCAATTCAAATTTGAGCCTGGAGTTAATGTTGGTGTCATCCTGACCCCATGTAGTTGATGGGGGTTAATATAAATCTTGAATGATAAGTGTATTTTTGCGTAATTATGAATGTACCAATGTATGTAACTTTATGTAAAAACACACTTATTATACAAGTTTTATATTAAAAATAATACCAAATAGCTTTTTTGTACTTTAAACATAACTTATTTCGAAAATAAATTCATTTTTTTTAATCTGCTTAAAAAATGACAATAAAAAAAGAAAAAAGAAAAAACTATTCTATGAATGATTTTAATTTTGTTTGGAAATTGTTTTTGACGCATTCTAGAACGTAACACGAAAATAATATAAGACCTCTCTTGTTACCCTCATTTAAAGATCGTTAAGGGACACCGTGGTGTATTTTGAGGGGTTAGTATAATTAATTGAAATCTAGATTTTTTTCAAATCTTGAGAAGGGTCTATTCAAATTAATATTAAATTTCAGTAATTTTCAGTTAAAAATTGTACATATGAAAATAGATAAATTAGTGAAAAGTTTTCGAAATCTGTTCCTCAGCCTTTATGACTATTGGTTAAATTTCGAGCGGTCAGGATAATTAATTTAAATCCAGATGTTTGTAGATATCTTTAGACTGAGCTATTGAACGTAATATTAAATTTCAGTAAATTTCAGTCAAAAATTGTACGGCTGAAAATAGAAAAAGTGCTAAAATTTCTCGAGATTCAGTAGTAAAAAGTTCTTGAAATGCATTTTTCATTATGTACGACTATTCAGTGTATTTTGTGAGGTATGTGTTCTATTTAATATAATATTAAATAGAGGGGTTACGCAAACTAATTTAATCCCAGATTTTTTCAGAAATCTTGAGAAAGGTCGAGTGAATGTCATAATAAACTTCAGTCAATTTCAGTGACAAGTTGTAAACGTGAAAATATATACGTATTCAAAAGTGGTCGAATTGAATTTGTCAGCATTTATGACTATCGTGTGTATTTTGAGGGCTCAGACTAATTAATTGAAATCCAGGTTTTTGCGGACGCCTTGAGAAAAGTCTATTCAATGTAACATTAAATTTCAGTCAATTTCAGTTAAAAATTGTACATGTGAAAATAGACGCAGTAGTAAAAAGTTTTTGAAATACATTTCTCAGCATTTATAACTATTCACTGTATTTTGTGTGGTACGTGTAATGAATTTAATTCCAGATTCTTGTAGATATGTTGAGAAAGGTCTATTAAATGTTATAATAGATTTCAGTAATTTTCATTTAAAAATTGTACAAAGTTCTCGCAATGCATTTCTCCGCATTTATGTCTATTATATTTATTTTGAGAGGATAGGCTAATTAATCTAAATCCGGGTTTTTACAGACACTTTCAGAAAGTAATATTCAATATAATATTTAATTTCTCTAAATTTAAGTTAAAAATAGTACAGCTGAAAATAGAAACAGTACTAAAAAGTTTTCGAAATGCTTTTATCAGCGTTTATGACTATTGCGTGTATTTTGGGGGGTTAGGCTAATTAATTTAAATCCAGATGTTTGTAGATATCTTTAGACTGAGCTATTGAACGTAATACTAAATTTCAGTAAATTTCAGTCAAAAATTGTACGGCTGAAAATAGAAAAAGTGCTAAAATTTCTCGAAATTCACTCCTCAGCATTTAATACTATTGGTTGCATTTTGAGTGGAATGGAAGCTTCTAATGTATCCCCTAAGGGTTTACATTTTTCTTGTACCTTCTTCCCTTTTCCTTCACGCACTCCTCACACAATTACTTGGTGGTGGGAGGGGGACCTACAGCTTAAGCTGGGTTCCGAACCACCGAGAGCAACAGCTTTAAGAACTTAGAGAAAACCTTTTTCTCTAAAGGTACCGGTCCCACGATTCTCCGGAGATGAAAAACTCCCTTACTAGGCTATTGTCCACCTCATTGGCCGCCGAGTCTCTTTCAAAGCGCGAGGCGGGAATTGGACCCGCAAGGAGATGGAGTGGTTCCAAATCCTACGCTTTAGCCTCCACGACCTTTATCCCACTCTTGTATTTTGAGTGGTTAGGTTAATTAATTTAAATCTTATTTTTGTATAGATCTTCAGGTAGGTCTATTAAATGTAATATTATTATTATTATTATTATTATTATTATTATTACACCATTAAGCCATTTCCCTTTCGGGGTAGGCGTGACTCACGCGGCAGGGGAAAGGAGTTGTGTGTGGAAGGGATAGAGATTTTTCAGATTGATCCACAATTCTTGTGCTATTTAAGTAAATAACATGTTCGTTCCGCAACACTGCTCCGACCCAGGTTGCTGATCAATCTCTCTAGCAATCACCCCAAGCGAAGAACCTCACGAAG
>NC_046662.1:145766223-145767850 GCF_010883055.1 Belonocnema kinseyi
TGCGAACATGGGGAAAGTATAATTCTACTAGGAGACATGAACGGTTGGGTGGGCATCCAAAATCAGGATACAGAAAGAGTATTAGGTAATTTTGGGGATCCATGAACAAACTATAACGGATATAAATTAGTTGGTCTATGCTTAGAAAGGGGTCTGTTTATTACAAATACTTGGTTTAGGCATAAAATGATCCACATGTACACCTAGTCTAAAGGAAATAGCCGCAGTATAATTGACTTTGTTGTTGCGGATGAAAGGCTTAGAGAGTTAGTCATATATACAAGGGTCTTGAGGGGTTCTGAATGCAATACAGACCATTACCTTCTGATCTCAAAAATTAACTTTGGTCGGGGTTGGAGAAAAAAGAGACCCAAGAAAGCAAAACAAACGCAAATCAAAATTGAGAACCTACAGAAACCGGATGTGCGAATAGATTTCCAAAATAAGATAATCGAAAGCATAGATAGGGCAGCATGGGAGGACCGTATAAAAAACAAAGATTTAGAGGGCGCCTGGACAATGTTACGGGATATCCTTGTTAGATGCACGATCGAAGTGTGTGGTACCGCAGTTGTAGGAAGAATGTCTGATGATGCATGGTGGAATGATGAAATTCAGGCTGCCCAAAAAGCAAAAAGAGAAGCGTACAAGAGAACTTTAAACATCGCAGGTCTTAGCAATGAGGAAATAAGTATACGTAGAAATGATTATAGACGCGAAAACAGGACACTTAAACGCCTAGTTAAAGAAAGTAAAGATACAATTAGAGCAGAAGAAGAGATAAAAATACAAAACGACTTTGAAGGAAGCAGGAAACTACATTATAAAAAAACGAAAGGAAACAAAAGTACAGAAATGGTCAACATGAAAAATAGTAGGGGGGAAAATGGTATAGGATGCAGATGGAATACTAGATGCTTTCAGAAATTATTTTAGGAGAAAATTCGAAGATGAAGCTATAGGACACCACAACTGCGATGCTGAACACGATGCGTTGGAAAACTAAATGTAAAAAGTTTGTGTCACTGAGGTTAGGGATATAATTAAGAACTTGAAAAACGGTAAGGCTTCCGGTGTAGACGGTATTAACGCTGAAATCCTTGAACATGGTGGCGAGTACATACCACGTAGAGTTTGCGAATTGATAAATTTATGTTTCGAGATGGGAGACGTCCCAGACGATTGAAAAGAAGCGATTATCGTACCAATATACAAGAGAAAGGGGGATAAAAGCGAGTTCAATAATTACAGAGGGATTAGCTTATTAAGCACCGTAAGTAAAATATATTCAAAAATACTTATTCGTAGGGTAATAAAAATAACAGAAACAAAGATTTGGGAAGTCCAAAGTGGGTTCATGCCAGGAAGGTCATGTACGGATCAAATATTCAGCTTAAGGCAAATAACAGAAAAAAGTTTGAGAGTAGGAAAAAAAGTCTTCTGTGCATTTGTTGACCTAGAAAAAGCTTTCTACAAGGTAGATAGAAGTAAACTTTGGGAAGTCCTGAAAGAGTATGGAGTCGACGGATGGATCCTACAAGCTATAAAAACAATACATACAGGTAGCAAAGCGAGTGTAAGAGTGAATGGGAAACTGAGTGACTGTTTCGATATTATTCAAGGAGTT
>NC_046662.1:145767950-145769242 GCF_010883055.1 Belonocnema kinseyi
TTTTTTCCGTTGACAATCCAGTAGAATTCGCGAGTAGCGTTAAGCGTGGCTTGTGTGCCTGCGTGAAAGAGAGTTAAATGTTTCTCGCGAATGATAAGATTTTGTAACCATGTGACTATGAGGCAGAAGGATCGGATGTTTTCTTGAATAACTGAGGTCGGATTGGCTAAGTCGACCTCCGACCCTGAGGATGCCTTCAACGTCTAAAAAGGGAGCAAGTGCAGTTAAATTCCCTTTAAAGTTTTTGTTCGATTCTAACATTTTTAATTCATTTGAAAATGCTTATTGCTGAACGATTTTTATTATACACGTATGTGCTTTTTGAAGTTCAATTGAATTGAGATAAGCCGAAATACTTTGTTTAAGAACTTTATTGTTGATGAATCGTTGACAGTAAGCTACAGTGCGTTTTAGACTGGTAAGAGTTTTCGCGTTTTCAAAGAGAGTCATCGCGATTTTATTTACGTATACGGCATTTGCTTTAATCGTTTGCCTTGTAGTTAATTTTAAAATTTCAAATTTGCATTCGGGCCAGTCTTCCTCCGCTTGTTTAAACCAACCAGGACCATTCAGCCAAAATGAGTTGTCCATTATCTCCTTTGGCAATAGGCCTCGCGATACGAGATCTGCGGGATTATATTCGGTTGCTATGTGTCGCCACTCATGAGGTATCGATAAAGCTTGAATTTTGGCGACACGATTTGCTTCAAAGGTTGGAAGAGTGTGTGAGGCCTTTTTTATCCAATTTAATGCAATCATTGAATCCGACCAAAAAACCGTTTTTTGTATAATTAATCGACGTAAAGCTTGATGAACTATTGAAAATAAATTCACTAGTAAAAGAGCAGAGCATAGTTCTAAACGACATATGCCTTCGACATCTAAAGGGGCGATCCTTGATTTCGAGCAGATTAATTGAGAAGTGGTTACGCCATTATCGCCGACAGATCTGATATAAAGGCAAGCCCCGTATGCCTTTTTGCTAGCATCGCAAAAACCGTGTATTTCTAAACTAACGTAATCATTAACAATTATTTTTCTTTGGGTAGTGAATTTTTCTAAGAAAATTAATTGATCCTGAAATTCGATCCAGTCTTCTTTTATTGGAGAAGGGAGCTTGCATCCCAATCTAATTTTAATTTCCACAACGATTGCATGATTATTTTCGCTTTTACGATAACAGGACCTAGTAATCCGAGTGGGTCAAAAAGTTGAGCTATTTGTGAGAGAATCGATCTTTTAGTTACGGCATTGTCTACATTTGACTGATTCACGGTATAAAGCAGCAAATC
>NC_046662.1:145769342-145770473 GCF_010883055.1 Belonocnema kinseyi
CATCGCGAAAGTAGTGCTGCACAACCAACTTTGAACGCAAATTTGGCATGCTTACATAATTCAGTATCTTCTCAAGTAATATTATCAACAGCGATTATCCACTTCTTAGATCACAAGGGTTACCCTCATGTATGCAGGGCCCTTCTCGATAATGGTTCACAAGTTCATTTCTTAACCGTAAGAATGGCTGCAAAATTAGGTCTCAGTTTAAACGAAATCGAAATCCCACTCGGTGGCGTAAATCAAATGAGTTCAAGCATCAGCAAAATAACACGTACCACGATCCAATCCCGTCTAAATACCTTTTCCAAGGATCTAACTTTTCTTATTACTTCAGAAATCAATCCCTTTGCGCCAAGTGAGCCTATAAATCGATCTGAACTCAAAATTCCAACCAATCTCCATCTCGCAGATCCAGAGTTTTATAAGCCTGGAGAAATCGATGCCTTAATTAGTGCGGAGATTTTTCTGTAATTGCTGTGCAACGGTCAAATAACTTTAGCTGACAAAGACGCGATTTTGCAAAAAACTAAATTGGGCTGGATATTGGGCGGAAAAACATCTCAATTTAGATTTCCAAATGCAGCTAGGTGCAATCTGTCATTGAATCTTTTGAATCGTAACATTGAAAAACTTTGGGAATTAGAACACTGTCCTCAAGCAAGTCGATTATCAAAGGAAGAAATCGCATGCGAAGCGCATTTTGAAAAACATACCTTTCGCGATAAAATTACCGGGAAATATTGCGTCAAACTTCCATTTAAGGAAAATGAACCTGTTCTCGGTGAATCCTACTCAACTGCTTTAAATCGCTTATATTCTACTGAAAGATCATTTGACAAAAAACCGCAGCTTAAAGATCCTTATATCGAAAATCTAAAATCATATATAGAAAGCAATCATATGTCTGAAATAAACTCTGATTCGATTCATGAAGGTTATTTTTTACCACATCACTCGGTTATTAAACAATCTAGTCTCACAACGAAGGTGAGAGTAGTTTTTGATGCATCGTCAAAAACTTCAAATGGAAAATCGCTAAATGACACACTTATGGTGGGTCCAAATATTCAAGAAAAGCTTTTTCCACTGCTTATTCGATTTAGATCACATGCTTACGCGTTAACCGCC
>NC_046662.1:145770573-145771295 GCF_010883055.1 Belonocnema kinseyi
ACATACATACACATATACACCCCTTCTTGTGTGTTTATTTTAGGGCTATATATTTGAATTTACAATAAAAAGCGATCCCCCCCTCCGGCCCGGTTCAAAATCTCGGCGTTATTTTTAGTTTGTAGGTTTAAATTTCCTTTGTTCTCTTTCTTTTATCGTGAAATTGTAATGAATTGCTATGAATTACTTATCTTTAATTACGTTTCCGGATTTCCCAGTAACTGCATATCGAAGCACAATTTTAAGGAAGTGTATTTATACCAAATTGAAAATTTTCTATTTTGCTTTTTCTCCAACCGAGTATGCAAGAGATCGCTCTCTTTCAAATTTGTCACGGAACTGTAAAGTAAAATAAAAGATAATGTAGGAGTCGACTTACGACTGCGTCATATCCGAGAGTCGTTAAAAATCGTCCTGTTTAAGATTCTTCGAAAACCCATAAATATTTTGAAGGAATTTTGAAGGAAATGATTCAGTTTTGAGACAGGTAGTATAATTTTTGACAAAAAAAGAACCATGAACAACAAATTTCATTGTAGGTGTCGCGACTAGAAAGAATACGTATGCACACATATTCATATATACACACAAAAATAAAAATGTGCATATACATACACACACACACACATACACACATATATATAGGTATATATATACATATACATACACATATACATCTTTTCTTGTGTGTTTATTTTGGGCCTATATCTTTGAATTTACAA
>NC_046662.1:145771906-145773226 GCF_010883055.1 Belonocnema kinseyi
GTCAAGAAAATTTCAATTCCAAATGTGCAGAATTGGAGAAATATAAAATGTAGATCCAGAAAAAGAATAAAAAAAGAACAAAAAGACTAATTTTCAAGAAATATTCATATCCGAATCACAGCAAAAAATAGGTATTTTCGATAAAACAGTTGAATTTTCAACAAAATAGATAGATTTTCACTTGAGAAGAAAATGTCAAACAACTAAAAACAGATCAGTTTTCAATCAGACATTTGTCACCACAATTAAAAAAATTCAATTTTCCACGGAATAAAAAGAATTTTTAAACGCAAAGGATGAACGTTGACAGAATTGTCGAATTTTGAAGGAAATGATTCAGTTTTGGAGCCAGGTAGTATCATTTTTGACCAAAAAAGAACCATGAACAACAAATTTCATTGTAGGTGTCGCGACTAGAAAGAATAAGTATGCACACATATTCATATATACTCACAAAAATAAAAATGTGCATAACATACACACATATGCACACATATATACATATATATATATATATATAGGTATATATATACATATGCATACATACACATATACATCTTTTCTTGTGCGTTTATTTTGGGCCTACATCTTTGAATTTACAATAAAAAGCGAGCCCCCCCCCCCCCCCCCCCCCCCCGGTTCAAAATCTCGGCGATATTTTTAGTTTGTAGGTTTAAATTTCCTTTGTTCTCTTTCTTTTATCATGAAATTATAATGAATTGCTATGAATTACTTATCTTTAATTACGTTTTGGGATTTCCCAGTAACTGCATATCGAAGCACAAATTTAAGTAAGTGTATTTATACCAAATTGAAAATTTTCTGTTTTGCTTTTTCTCCAATCGAGTATATAAGAGAACGCTCTCTTTCAAATTTTTCATGCAACTGTTAAGTAAAATAAAAGATAATTTTAAAGACTAATTTTCAAGAAATATTCATATCCGAATCACAGCCAAAAATAGGTGTTTTTGATAAAACAGTTGAATTTTCAACAATATAGATAGATTTTCACCTGAGAAGAAAATGTCAAACAACTAAAACAGATCAGTTTTCAATCAGACATTGGTAACCACAATTAAAAAAATTCAATTTTCCACCGAATAAAAAGAATTTTTAAACGCGAAGGATGAACGTTGACAGAATTGTCGAATTTTGAAGGAAATGATTCAGTTTTGAGCCAGGTAGTATAATTTTTACAAAAAAAGAACCATGAACAACAAATTTCATTGTAGATGTCGCGACTAGAAAGAATAAGTATGCACACATATTCATATATACACACAAAAATAAAAATGTGCATATACATACACACATACACAC
>NC_046662.1:145773326-145773638 GCF_010883055.1 Belonocnema kinseyi
TTTTAACGACTCTCGGATATGACGCAGTCGTAAGTCGACCCCTACATTATCTTTTATTTTATTTAACAGTTCCGTGACAAATTTGAAAGAGGGCGGTCTCTTATATACTTGGTTGGAGAAAAAGCAAAATAGTAAATTTTCAATTTGGTATAAATACACTTTCTTAAAATTGTGTTTCGTTATGCAGTTACTGGGAAATCCGGAAAAGTAATTAAAGATAAGTAATTCATAGCAATTCATTATAATTTCACGATAAAAGAAAGAGAACAAAGGAAATTTAAACCTAAAAACTAAAAATAACGCCGAGATTTT
>NC_046662.1:145773648-145775347 GCF_010883055.1 Belonocnema kinseyi
CAAAGATATAGGCCCAAAATAAACACACAAGAAAAGATGTATATGTGTATGTATGTATATGTATGTATATACCTGTTGAATTGTATTATGATCGTGCTGCTTGCCCGGAGTTTTCGTTATCCGAAGAGACGTACCATAGATCTTGCGCATTAAAATTCAAGAGATTCAATGAGGAGGAGGGTAGTTTAAAAAATAAATCAATTTAACAAGATATGATAATATAATTGGAACTTTAGCGAAATTGATACAGAACATAAATTGAAACAATAACTTATTTTAGCCGAGGGAACTACAGGGGACGCTGCAAGTAGTTAATTAAGCATTCGGTTACGGTGTTAAAGCTCGACTAGTTCACGATCCGTTGCCGATTTCGAAAATCAGGGAAGATTCACAAAATTTGAAGGTGGGGGTAAAATCCAGCGCCCGAAGGCGTTACAAGTTCCGATGATGCACGATATAAGACGGAAAAGTCCGAAAAGGTTTTTCCCGGTACGGTCGCCGGTCTGCACGGCGAATGCCATTAACGCCTAGGTACAGGAAATTAACCCTAAATGGTCAATAGGTTGATAGACTTAACGCCTGCAAGTAATAAAAGCATAAATCTTGAGATTTAAAGAGATTAAGGGAAATCCTGAAATTCGGGATTTAGGTAGTCGATAGTAAGAAGCTTAAGTAATAGAATTTATCCTAAGAATGTGGGTACAGACACGTTTCAGGGCAGATGTTTTTGTACCATAAATAATAATAAATAATAGCTTGAGTGAGTTTCAACATGCCGGCCCCTTTGAACAATCGGTTCAATAAAATAGGAATAATATACATAGCAATAAGTATGGTTGCAAGAAATAAAATCGGAGCTGGTGCCAGCAAATACAATTTTGATGTTGCTAAAATTAACATAATATATACAGAAGTAAGATTAGGCTTCAATTGGTAATGGAGCAATGCGTTTTATACTACGTTTGTATTCGCCCATTGCAGTTTTTACAGTGACGACACGGACTACTCCATCCTGACCTGGATGAGTTTCAATTATACGCCCAAGGTTCCATTGCATTGCAGGTAAGTTATCGTCTCGAAGTGTTACAATTTGACCAATTTTTATGTCATTTGTGGCATCCTCGTGCCACTTTTTTCGCACAGTTAACTCATTCAAATATTCTTTACTCCAGCGCTTCCAAAAATGTTGCTTCATTTGTTGAACCTGCTGCCAAGACGAAAGCCGTCTTGACGGCAAGTCCGTCAAATCGTGTTCTGGCACACCTGTTAAAGACTCACCTATAAGAAAGTGACCGGGAGATAAGGCTGCTAGGTCATTAGGATCAGAAGGAAGTGGTGTTAATGGTCGAGAGTTTAAAATTGCTTCGATCTCAGTTGCAAGTGTAGTAAATTGTTCATAGGTTAGAAGTTGATTGCCGATAACGCGTACTATATGATACTTAAACGATTTGACAGCAGCTTCCCAGAGCCCACCAAAGTGAGGTGAACGCGGGGGCATGAAATGCCAATTGATATTATGATTAGCAAGTACACGAGAGATTGTTACGTTCACCTTTTGAGATCTTACGAATTCTGAAATTTTTGCAAGTTCGTTTTGTGCCCCTACAAAGTTAGTAGCGTTATCGCAATACAGATCCGAGCTTTTTCCTCGTCTTGAAAAAAATCTACTCAAACAAGCTACAAAGGCTTCGGTGGTCAG
>NC_046662.1:145775447-145776584 GCF_010883055.1 Belonocnema kinseyi
CGGCGATATTTTTAGTTTGTAGGTTTAAATTTCCTTTGTTCTCTTTCTTTTATCATGAAATTATAATGAATTGCTATGAATTACTTATCTTTAATTACGTTTCGGGATTTCCCAGTAACTGCATATCGAAGCACAAATTTAAGGAAGTGTATTTATACCAAATTGAAATTTTTCTGCTTTGCTTTTTCTCCAATCGAGTATATAAGAGACCGCTCTCTTTCAAATTTTTCACGCAACTGTTAAGTAAAATAAAAGATAATTTTAAACACTAATTTTCAAGAAATATTCATATCCGAATCACAGCCAAAAATAGGTGTTTTTGATAAAACAGTAGAATTTTCAACAATATAGATAGATTTTCACTTGAGAAGAAAATGTCAAGCAACTAAAACAGATCAGTTTTCAATCAGACATTTGTAACCCCAATTAAAAAAATTCAATTTTCCACCGAATAAACAGAATTTTTAAACGCGACGGATGAACGTTGACAGAATTGTCGAATTTTGAAGGAAATGATTCAGTTTTGAGCCAGGTAGTATAATTTTTGACAAAAAAAGAACCATGAACAACAAATTTCATTGTAGGTGTCGCGACTAGAAAGAATAAGTATGCACACATATTCATATATACAAACAAAAATAAAAATGTGCATATACACACACACATATATACATATATATAGGTATATATATACATATGCATACATACACACATATATATCTTTTCTTGTGAGTTTATTTTGGGTCTATATCTTTGAATTTACAATAAAAAGCGAGCCCCCCCCCCCCGGTTCAAAATCTCGGCGTTATTTTTAGTTTGTAGGTTTAAATTTCCTTTGTTCTCTTTCTTTTATCGTGAAATTATAATGAATTGCTATGAATTACATATCTTTAATTACGTTTCCGGATTTCCCAGTAACTGCATATCGAAGCACAATTTTAAGAAAGTGTATTTATACCAAATTGAAAATTTTCTATTTCGCTTTTTCTCCAACCGAGTATATAAGAGACCGCCCTCTTTCAAATTTGTCACGGAACTGTTAAGTAAAATAAAAGATAATGTAGGGGTCGACTTACGACTGCGTTATATCCGAGAGTCGTTAAAAATCGTCCTGTTTAAGATTCTTCGAAAACCCAT
>NC_046662.1:145776684-145780621 GCF_010883055.1 Belonocnema kinseyi
GGGAGCTCTTCTTAATATTTTGACACCAAAATCATGTCGATACACCTTACCGACTGCGAGTAAAGCCACCCACGCTTTAACTTGACAGACTGTAAATGATGAGAAATGCATTTCATGAACTTCCTAGTAATGTTTATATTTTCACCTATACAATTTTTTAACGAAATTGACTGAAATTTATTATGACATTGAATATACATTTCTCAAGCTCCTTGAAAAAATCTGAATTTTAATTAATTAGCGTAACACCTGAAAAATTCACACGATAGTCATAAATGCTGAAAAATGCATTTCCAGAACATTTGACTACGAAATCTATTTTTACCTGTAAAATTTTTAAATGCATTTTGAGAACTTTCTAGTACTCTTTCTAATTTCACCTATATAATTTTAATTGAAAATTACGGAAATTTATTATGGCATTGAATACACTTTTCTTCAGGTCTCTGACAAAATCTGGATTTAAATTAATTAGCGCGAACCCTCAAAATATACACTATAGTCATAAATGCTGAACAATGTATTTCGAAAACATAGGACTTAGGACGTCCTAGGAACGTCCAAAGGACGGTCTAGGGGTTTTCATAGTTTTCTGTCCACTGGGTGACTACATGATGAGAAATGTATTTCAAGAACATTGTACTACTGTGTCTATTTTCACCTGTGCAATTTTTAACGAAATTTCACTAAAATCTAATGTTGCATTGAATATACTTTTCTCAAGCTATCTGCGAAAATCTGGATTTCAATGAATTAGCCTAATGCCTCAAAATACATTGAATACCCAGTGGGGGAAAAAATTAAGAATTTCCGAAAGACGTCTTTGGGACATCCCTTAGACGTCTCTTATAACATGTCTTTTGGTCATCCTAGGGATACTTGTAAAACATCTAATTACAATACAAAATATGTCCCAAGAACGGCTATTCTTTAAGACGTGTTTAGTTCATCTTTAGGACATTGGATTCTTAGAGACGTTGATTGGCCTGACATTGGACTTCCTAGGAACGTCCAAAGGACGTTTTCAGGGTTTTCATTGATTCGTGGCCAATGGGTAGTCATAAATGATGAGAAATGTATTTCAAGAACATTTTACTACTGTGCCTATTTTCACCAATACAATTTTTAACTAGAATTCAATAAAATTTAATGTTCCATTGAATAGACTTTTCTCAAGGTATCTGCAAAAATCTGGATTTCAGTTAATTAGCCTAACCCCTTAAAATTGACAGTTTTTTACTGAAATTTACGGAAATTTAATATTACATTAAAGAGAACTTTCTCCAAGTGTCTGCAAAAATCAAAAATTTTATTTAAATAGCCTAACTCCTTAATATTCACTAAATAGTCATAAATATAGAGAAATTTCATTTCCTGAGTCAACGCAACAGGCAAAACAGTGGATTCCACCGGGCCAAAGTGCTCCGAAGCGTCCAAAAACGCAACAATGGGTCGGAAAGATTATGGCCTCCGTATTTTGAGATGCGCATGGCATAATATTCGTGGACTATCCTGAAAAAGGTAAAACCATAACCAGAGCATACTATTCATCACTATTGGACCGATTGATAATCGAAATCGCCGAAAAACGACCGCATTTGAAGAAGAAAAAACTGCTTTATCATCACGACAATGCGCCTGTTCATTCATGCTTAGTTGCACAAGCAAAATTGCATGAAATCGGCTTCGAATTGGTTCCTCAGCTACCGTATTCACCAGACCTGGCCCCCAGCGACTATTACTTGTTCCCTAACCTGAAGGGATGGCTCACCAGTAAGCGTTTTTACTCAAATGAGGAGCTCATAGCTGAAACTGAGGCGTATTTTGGAGACCTTCCTATCGAGTTTTTTTCGGACGGTATCAAAAAGTTAGAAAATCGTTGGACCCGCTGTTTCGATCTAAAAGGAGAGTATGTTGAAAAATAAAACCGACTTTGGCCAAAAAAACGTCTCCGTGTTTCATTTTTCAGGGACTTATCAGACTGCCTAGTACGTTCCGGTTTTACGTAAAAACCTTGTCTTGGTGGGAAAAATTACTGATAAAGGTTACAAGGAAATTTTTACAAGCACCAAGCCCAAGGTTGACCAAGACCAGAAATTATTGCTTACTGCGAAACGTGAGAAGGAATTATATTAGTTTCGAGATCCATACGTCTCCGAGTGTAGGAAGATTTCCGAAGCAGTCGCCGCGGCTAGGAAGCCGAAGAAAAATTCCCTTGAAGTTTGGCATACCAGGCTAGGACATTTGAATGTTCAATCTCTTCGTCAGGCAATCAGGAGTGGATCTATTCAAGGAATCAAAGTCGATCGTCCGGGCGAAGATTTCGAATTCAGTGTCTGCATCAAGGGGAAGATGTGTCGCCCTCCTTTTCCGAAGGTATCTGAAAGAGTGACAGAAGTGGGTAAACACACACTCTCAGACGTTTGTGGTCCGATGCGTGTCGCTTCGCTCAGAAAGAACAACTATTTCGTCAAATTTCCCGACGATTCATCTGGGTGGTGTGAGGTTAAATTCCTCAGTCACAAGAGTGAAACAATGGGTGAATTTGAAAATTTCAGAGTACTTGTGAGCACACAGCTGGAGACCAAAATCAAAGTCCTACAAACAGATAACGGAAAGCAGTACGACAATAAAAGTTTCAACGCATTACTCAAGAAGCACGGAATAATGAGAAGATTGACAGGTGCCTACAATCCATATCAGAACGGAGTTTCTGAAAGCCGTAACAGAACACTGATCGACACAGCAAGATGTCTCTTAATAGAGTCAGGATTATCAGCAACGTTCTAGACAGAGGTTGTAAATGCAGCGAATTACGTCCGCAATAGAACACCTTATAAAAAGCTTAACGCAAAGACGGCATACGAAGCTTGGTTTGGGAAGCCTATAGATCTGTCATACTTCAAACGTGATTCTGACAATACAGAATGCGACGAACCCGTTGTCAAAGTTGATCTCTGCAACAATCGAGACTCCGATCATCCGGTCATCGAGGATGTGCAAGTCATTCCGAACGATGAGGGTGGCTACGATGAAAAATATTCTTTGGAAGACGAGTTTTTCCTTGGATTCGATTTTCCAGCTCCTGCGGATGCACCACGACGAGATAGACCTCGTAAAGTGCGCACTGGATGACCTGGTAGACCACGGAAAGTCTACGGGGCAGCAGGTAACGACGGCCAGATTTAGCTCACACAACAAGTGTGTTGAGTCGATTCAATGATAGGGAAGGAACCATAGATGACAGGCGTTTTTTCACCGGATATAAATTTCTGATGGAACTCGGGACAGCAGGTGTGAAGTCAATAAAATTGTTTGTTGAAAACAAGTGATCCAGTCATTCTACAGCACGTGGCATCTGATTTTTTGACCAAGGCTTCAAACAGTCCTAAACATGAACAATGTCTTCGGTTACTAGGACTATCTAAAGTGTAAATTGTTTATCCAGAGGTGGTCTTAAGGATAATTGATGGACTTGTTAATTTAAATATGTTCCAACCTCTGCGTTTATTTATCGCGTACGACGTTTCTTTGTTTTATCACGTCAAACCCTACTAAATGAGTTAAATGCTTCATAACCATTGTGCAAGATCTTTTGTATCTTTTGATATCTAATTATATTGATCTTTATTCGCAAATGCTGTGTTTGTTTATATGCGCTAGTTTCCCTGAATATTGCTATCAACTTTCTCAAAAAGTGTGCAAAAATCCGGATTCAGATTAGTTAGCCTAACCCCTCAAAATTGACACTATAGTCATGAATGAATGCATTTCGAGAACTTTTGACCACTTTGTCCATTTTCCCCTGTGAAATTTTTAACAGAAAGGGGGAGGTTCGGTAAGGCCGGTTTTTGGCCTAATTTATTTTTGGACCAAAAAATCTGAAAAAATCATGGTAGCATCTTATAAGTATCCCGAGTCGATTGCACGCTAAACA
>NC_046662.1:145780721-145784184 GCF_010883055.1 Belonocnema kinseyi
ATACGTTATAGGTTTTTGGAGTCGCTAATTACGAATCTGGCATCCGTTGAACTCTATCGCTTCAGGTTCAAGGTCATTTGAAGGTCATTTGTAGGTCAAATCGAGAAAAAACGGTAAAAAATTTTTTAAAAATATGTTATAGGTTTTTGGGGTCGCTGATTATGTCCCAGATAATGTCGTTTAGACAGATTTCAAATACTTTAGACGAATTATTTAAAATAGGAATATACCTGTAGTTAAGAATATCAGCTTATAGTAAGGTATGAGGTCAGGGCCTGCTGTCTTTTTAGAGGGAAGAACCTTAATTGCTTTTATAATATCAGTATGGGATATCAGAGTGACATCCCCAAAAAGATGCATCTTAGGCTCAGGAGATGAATTAAGCACGATTGGGTTTTTAGGGATATTGTAAACACCACCAAAAAGACTGCATAGGCATAAAAAATATTGTTCTGTGACTCAAGTTGCTGATCTTTATAGTGCATAATTCCAGGTATTCGTATTGTACATGAAACCCTATTTACGTGTGACCAAAATAAGGTGGCCTTTGGACCACTTACCCAGGCACGTTCAACTCTTAATGTGTAATTCTCATATGCCCTGATGATATCAATCTTTAAATTTGCTCTAAGACCTTGAAATTGAGCAAAGATAATACTTGATTTGTATTTTTTATAATTTTCATAAAGCTTTTGTTTAATATTGAGGCCCCTAATTATGTCAGATGTGTACCAGCAGGGATATTTATTAGTTTTTGTGGGCCCGTATAGCGGAATATGCTCTTGGAAAAGATTATAAATGATTTCATCATATATTTCACAATGCTGATCGGGGGTGTCACATCTTTCTAGAACGAAACAATCAGTGTTCGATAATGATACATATAGCGTAGAGAAATTACATGTTTAAAAGTTAAAGTTGCAAGAATTACTATTCATTACAAAATTGCAATCACTATTTCCTAATTTGGATAACTCAAAATAGATCACCAGTGATGGATGATATTTGTCTTCCACCAACATTGGATTTGAGCATTTCGTAAGTTTTAGGTTAAAGTTAGAAAAGACAAGATCTAGACATCTAGAATTACAATTTCCAATGTTGTTAAATTGTTGTGCACTGAGAAAGTCAATCAAGGGCATTAGCGTACAGGATTTAGGATTGTCTATCTGTGAAGACATGTGAAGTAGAAGATATGGAATTTTGAAGTCACCCAGGAAAATAACTTTTTGATCCTATAAGAAGCGTACATCGATTATCATATCAGATAAGATTTCTAATTGAGCAGCTGTCACATAGGGTGGTACATACGCTAGTAAAATAAATAGCACATCATATTTAATTTTAAGCTTAATACATGTTATATCTATTTCTGGTATAGATGTGTTAATGTAATTTAAGTTAATATTGCAGCTATTATATTTTACTTAGACAACGATGAACGTAATACCACCTATTTTATTATTCTGTCATTACGGTGTACATCGAAGTAATTCATATCAAATATTTCTTCACTAAAGGTTGGCGGCTTTAACCGCGTTTCTGTACATGCTATTAAATCGTAATTAAATATGTCTTGAGATAACAGTACTTGGTTTATCTTGCTATTAAGGCCCCTACCATTTTGGGAATAGAGTTTGATAGTCTCACCAATATCTAGCCTATCCCGCCATCCATTGACGTTGTTGTTTGATGCCGATTTTTGAAGATTTTAGGAGATCCGTTGCGATAGACTAGTCTCAGACCCCTCTCTCCTTGTGCAATTCATTAAGTGAGCATTTTTTTACCTCCTTGTATTCTCGTTGCTCCAGCGGTGTTTTGTCGAGCAAGATAGTCATACTTAGGAGAGATCGTTGATGAAGTTGACTCTGTAACATTTTGAGGTATTTGCGAAAGGCCTCCATGGCTGTGCATTCCAATAGAAATATGCATTTGATTGGTCTCGGTGTTGTTGCATCCTAGGAATATTTACAAATTCGTATGAGTAATACTTCAGAAATTTTTGTGCAAGGAGATGTTTTTTAGAAAAGATCGGCCATCTTAGTATAGTCAAACTCTTTACCAAATGCAGGGGATGGAACCTCATCTGCATTAAATATAATTAAATTAATTTTTCGGGAGGCTTTGTCATTTATTTCTCTTATACAGACCAGTTTCACTTTATCAGAAAGGCCTTGAGTATTAACGCGGAAGTTATCCATTGTAGCTTCAACGTTAATCATCTCAACTTCCAGAGTGCATACACGAGTATTTATACCAAACAACTTTTCATCCAACGAATCAAATCGAGTGTTAAATATTGCAGTTGAGGATTGGACAGTTTCTTGTACATTTTGTACCTCATTTCGGAACTCAACTTTTAGCGTCTTAGGATTTTGGCGATATCATCAATAATTATGCTACGTTCAGAGCTAGGAGAACTGGGTCTGCTATGCTGGCTATTATTTGAAGAGCAACATATTCCACAAATACCACCAGATAGAGATTTAGACAATTTCGTAAAACCTGGGTGGTAGAAAACATCAAATGAAGCACAATTACAAAAATCATTGATAATTTCTTCTGAAAAAAGTAGCATATGCGAATTGCACCTGCAGTTTGACTTATCGTAAACTTGGAAATTTCAGGGACTCTAATCCAAAAGACACTGTCGAAAATAAACAGTTTTAAATGTCAATACACACTTTGCCGTCAGACTCAATATACACAGCAAGCTATCAGCTGGTGAGGCCCAGAGCGCACTTTTCACGACGCAGAAATAAATAAATATCAGAATTCATCACGTGACGTTCGACAATTTCAAGTTTGCAGATTTTCTTATCTTTAAATATTTCACCTTATAGGCACAGCACATGAATCTGTTTCTATTTTCACCTAAACAATTTTTAACTGAAACTTACTGAAATATATTATGGAATTGAATAGATCCTTCTCAAGCTGTATGAAAAGATCTGGATTGAAATTAATTAGCATAAACCCTCAAAATACACACAATAGTCATAAATGCTCAGTCATAAATAGTCAGCTATACAATTTTTATCAGAAATTAGCTTATATTTATTATAGCGCTAAATATAACTTTCTCAAAGTGTGTTCAAAAATCCGGATTTAGATTTATTAGCCTAACGCCTGAAAATGTACACTATATTCATAAATGCTGTGAAATCCATTTCGAGCACTTTTTACTACTAAATCTATTTTCACCTGTACAATTTTTAACTAAAATTTACTTAAATCGTCTCTTATATACTCGGTTGGAGAAAAAGCAAAATAGAAAATTTTCAATTTAATATAAATAAACTTTCTTAAAATTGTGCTTCGACATGTAGTTACTGGGAAATCCGGAAACGTAATTAAAGATAAGTAATTCATAGCAATTCGTTATAATTTCACGATAAAAGAAAGAAAACAAAGAAAATTCAAAACTACAAACCAAAAATAACGCCGAGATTTTGAACCGGGG